>NC_079333.1:104769374-104908377 GCF_029582105.1 Oenanthe melanoleuca | reverse complement strand
TCTCACACTGAGTGGGGATTGGACCCAATGTCCATCAGAGGTCATTTCCCACCAGCTTTTCTGTGATCTAATGAAATCAGGAGAAAGACATCATTCATTATAGCTTTCATTTCATTTCATTAAAGATAGAAAATATGAAGGTATTTCAGAGAGGAAAAAGCTCTGTACCAGCTTGACTTTGCTTTTGAATTACCATTTTTACCCTCTGAGAAGCCATAGTCCAGGTATTTAGTGACTGTAGTGTTGCAGGTATAGCTATTACACAGGAGTTTTCCTGAAGAGTCATCTAGTGAGTGTGTCTCAGTAGTGAAGAGTTTGAGGCATCTTTTTACAGACCACAAAAATCACATGGTATTACTGACACCTCTGTTCATAAGAAAATGCAGAAATGTAGAATTTTGAAAATAAACCCTCTAAAATCTTGGTAGCTGACTTGTCATGGAGTTTGTTGCTGGTACTTTAGACACCACTGTAGTTTCTGTGTGTGCTGTACAAACAATAAAGCAAGTTGGGGTAAAGAGATAGAAAGAATTTGAATTAACCATGTACATGTGGTAATATAAAATCAAAAATAAAAAGAATGCTTTTTAGGAATTTATTTGGTTTTTTTAAAGAATGTCTGGGTCATGATGGAAGGGACCTGTAGTAGTTTGTGCCTCTCAAGAGGACTTGAAGATTGATACTTGAAGTCACTTTTGATGTTTGCAATTTCAAGAGTCTGCCTTTCTGGGGAATGCATTGTTCCTATCTCAGTTCTCCTTCTTTCACAAAGGGGTAGAATTGGTCCTGTTTTGGTACAGGGAATGTTTACCTGGGCCTTTCTGAGGGATTTGCTTGTTGTAATTTAATGAAAGATTTGAGGTTTCTTTGTTTTTTCTGGAGAAGCCATCAGCTGGTTTGGTTATCAAGTCAGCTCTACTCATTAGTATGTACTGATTTCATAAATGTCTGACTTTTACAGCTCTGCTGTAACTTTCATAAACAAAGTGTCATTAGAATGAAATACTTCTGTGCAGAAATGCAAGCTTTTCCTCCAGCAGACACTTCTGTAAGTGTGGCAGCATGTTAACCATGTTACAGAGCCAGTGGGACACAAGAGTGCACAAACAGAGCAAGGCTTTCTTTCTCAGGACTCACTTTTTCCTTGCTGCTGGAAGTCAGTTCACTGCAGAAATGCTGCACTTGTTTTTCTGCTTGGAAATACAGAATTCAGTCTTGGGACCATATTTCACTTTTTTTTTCTTTTTTAAAGTGTAAAATACAGCATTTTATATTAAGTGTTTGGGGTTTGATTTTTTTGAGGATTTCCTGGCATGTGCCCAGAAACAGGCTTCCCAGGAGTGGGATACTAAGTGTCAGTGACCAAGTTGTCATTGTTTTGACCTCGTTTGGAGTCACACATAAATTTGATTCATCCCAGGAAGCAAATATGATGTAGGGAAATATAGCCTATTATCCAGATCATAAGCCAAGAGTTATAGAGGTCAACTATATGGTATTTCCTTCAAGAACATAAAATTTTTGGAAATACTGATGTAAGCATATTAACAGCAGTGTTCATGAAACATTTTTCTTTTCCATCTTCAGCAGGGAAAGCATAGCTTGGGAATTTATTACACTCACTTTAAGCATAAAAGCAAATTTACCTATTTTTTTGCACACTGTTGCTTAAGTAGAAGGAAAATCATTAAGTTTTTATGTGTTGCAAGCAATTGGCTCTTTATTCCTTCTAATCAGTCTCCAAAACAAGGACAGGTTTGTTTGCTGTGTGACTTCAGTCCCTTGCCTTTAACATGTATCTGATTTTGCTGGGTTTAGCACAGCACTGAACTCACAATGGCTCTGCAGTTGGGCACCTCTTCCTCCCTCTCTTTTAATCTTTGCTACGTGCTGGCTCTGACAGCTTTGTTCTTCTGCTCTTGGTTCCACTGTGGTGCCAGCATTGTGAAAAATGACTCTTGTGTCCAGTGGCTGAAACCACTGTGGACTTGCTGCCAGATCTTTACATAACATTATCATGAAACTGCTTTTGAGAAAGATGTGCAGCTGAGCAGCAAGTGCAGGCAGCATTTCCCAGCCTTATAAAAATAAATGGTACACTTTACAGGTTTTAAAATGCAATTACATCAAGTGTATTTAACTGCCATTTTAATAAATATTCATTCTAAGAATAACAGAGTGCTAATTAAAAAATTGCTGTATCTTGGAATTCTTAGAACACATATAATAATGGAAATGATTATGTAATTAGTACTAAACAGAATTTATGCATAATAGATAATAGATAATTTAGCTGTTATTTTTGTTTCATAACTGAGTATTCAGGTGGCCTAGTTTGGGGTTTTTTAAGTAATCATAATTGATTGAAGTGCTTCTATAGTAACATCTCTGTAATCCTTATTCTCACTTTATATGAGAGGCACTAGAACAGGTTACCCAGGGAAATTTTGGATGCCTCATCCCTAGAAGTGTTTAAGGCCAAGTTGGATGGGGTTTTGAGCAACCTGGTCTAGTGGGAGGTGTCCCTGCCCATGGCAGTGGTTTGGAACTATGTGGTCTTTAAGGTCTTTCCCAACCCAAACTATTCTATGATTCTATATCACACTTCCATAGATGAGAAATAAGAAAATCTATTCACATTTGTGAACAAGAAAATAAGACCAATGCAAAAAAATATTATTATGAAAACTTCCTTTAAACTTCATGTCAGTTAATTCAGTGAAATAAGGTTTGTCACTTAAAAGTTAATTCCTCTTTGTACATATAATACAGGGCTTAAGGACCATTTTATTAAAATCTTTACTGAAATAACTAGTGAATCTGCTTGGGTAGTGTATAATATTGAACCATTTTTCAAGGAAATAAACATAATTTATGCACATTTTGGTGATTTCAAGTATTAGAGGATACTTGCTAATTCAGGAAAACTTCAGTGAAGACTTGTATTTATACCTCACTTTATCTGGACAAAAACTGGTTGGTCCTTGAAATCTGTTGTTTGAATCCCATCTGTTCCAGGAACTCACAACAATTTAGAATGCAAGTTTCATTGAAAATTAAACTTTAAAAATACTTTAAATTCTTAGTAGATTGACAGAAACGTTTTCACATAGTGCTTGTGATCCAGCATGAATCATGGAAGTGAAAAGGTATGTTGCAGTTAATACTACAGAATAAACTATTCTGTTTATTCCAAACAGAATGATTCCTGTGGGTGCACTGAATAGCTTACAAAAGTCCTGGAGATAGCTGTCCTAGGTTTGTTTTGTGGGGTTTTGCCAGTGCTAAGCCTGTCATTGAAATGCTCATCCCAGTCAGCTACAGGTGCATCCTCAGTCAGTCACTCTGAATAGGATTCTGCTTTGCAAATCATATCTGCCAAACCTCAGTGTGAAAGATTGTAGTTGAGCAGGATTTTAAAGAGCCTAATCCTTGCTCTACCCAGAAATAAAATGTCCCAGGCACACTTCACTATTATTCAAAAAATACTTTAGAATCTCATTCTATTCCAGCCTTGTCTGTCCCTTTACTGAATATTAGTTGGATGATAGGACAGTTTAAGAGTATGATGATTTATGTGTTTGCATTTGGTGTTTAAATGTGAGAACTCTGTGTTGTGTCAGTCTGAAACAGGCCTGAAGCACCTGAGGATGAGTTGTTAAAGTTCATTTACACAGATGTGCACCCAGAAGTGCTGATGGAGCTCAGAGATACCCCTGAGAGGACATTCAGGATAATCTTTGGATGAACAAGGTGGCTGGGAGAGATGCCCAAGGGCTGGAGGGGGGTAAATGACTCCTGTGCTGGTCCTGGTGGGCACCAAGGTGAAGATGAGCCATCCATGAGCCCTGAGGTAAAGAGGAGCCAGTGGTACCCTGGGCTGCCTTAGATAAAGTTTTGGCAGCAGGTGGAGGGAGGTGGTCCTGCCCCTCTCTCTCCTCAGCCACACCTGGATGCTGGCTCCAGTTCTGGCATCCCCAGTACAGGAGGAGCATGGGGTATCAGAGAGCCAAAGGGCTGGCACTAACATGAAGGGACTGAACATCTCCTGTGTGAGGAACAGCTGGGAGGGCTGTTTTAGCCTGGAGAGGAAAAGGTTCAGGAGGGATTTGTTGATGTGCACAAATTCATGAAGGGAGGGTACAAAGAGGACAGAGCCAGGCTCTTCTCAGTGGTGCCCAGTGGCAGGACCAGAGGCAGTGGCACAAACTGAAACACAGGAGGTTCTGCCTCAGCACCAGGAAACACTTTTTTAACCTGGAGAGTGAGCAAGCACAGGTTGTCCAGGGGGGTAGTGGATTGTTGGAGATACTCAAAAGCTTCCTGGACACATCTTGGTGGCCTTGCTTGGACCAGGTCACCTCCACAGGTCCCTTCAGCCATTCTGTGATTCCACACAGCAGCTCTGTAACTTTCTGATGGGTTGGTGGCTGTCCTGTGAGCAGCTGGCAGCAGCTGAGCAGGGCAGTGTTTGGGCTCTCCCCTTCCCTACGTGCCATTGTTGCTCTGTGCTCCTTTTGAGGGTGTGCACATGAGATTTTATCACATAACCTAATGTTTTTCTTTTCTAAAACCCTGGTTTAATTATAGCATCCTTCTTGCTTAGCAGAGCAAAGTATTTGAGACAGAATTTGAGTAAAGCAAATTTGTTTGAAAAAGAAATTTAGGTTGGAGGGGTAAGAAAGGATATACCTGCTCCAGCTATCCTAGAGCAGTAAATAAACAAGAAGCCAAATGACAGAGGTGTGTTTCTTCACCCTCCTTGCAAAGCAAAGTCATAATGAAATTTATTTTTAAAAATCTGGAAGTACACTTTAAAAAAGATTTATTTTATAAACACTATCAAGTCTTCATTCTTAAACATTGCTGTCTTTAATTTCTGCAGAATTGGTAAGATATGTCCAACTCCTGTTCTGAAAAATTGAAATGCTTTCCAAAACACTTCTGTCTCTGTACACACTCTGTACTTGTCTAACGAATCCTGATTCTTGCCAGTAGTCCAGAAATAGTCTCTAGCTGTGCTTGCTGGAATTCAGGCTGGTTACAAACTCAAGGAAGATAATAAGCATCAGCTGTATTTTCAAATATTTTCTGTTTGCATGCTAGCGTGTATTCTGTTCCGGTTTGTGCAATCAACAAAATCCAAAATTAATTGCAGCTGAGCCACAGTTTCTGTTAATTCATTGATCCAAAGAGAACCTTTTTTGACTCTTAAATGCTGGGGTTTGTTGTTTTGTGAATCCAAAAATATATGTCACTGTGGTATGATAAATAATGATTCTTGTGCAATAGCAGTGTTAAAATGACAAACCTGTATCCTGCCATAGCAGTAGGACATGGGTAAAACCCCTGTCTTTTGATTGTGTGAGTTTTGGTTGAGACAGTTTAAATCCTTTGTAAATCTTGCCTGAAATATTTATTTTATTGATTTATTTTATGAAAGCAAGATTCATGGTTTCTGATCCACAGATGCCTATTCTTTTGTAGTGTCCAGAGTTTTCTGCTCAGTTTGGTAGGTACATCACAATCCTGGGCAATTTTCCCAACAGTCAGCTAGAAATATCCCTTTTGGAGCTTTTCTGCACCTACTGGTGTTTTAATGGGATTGGACATGACCATGGTTTTGAGCTATAGGCAGTGGTCATTTGCAAAAGTAAAGATGTGTTAGCAAACCTTTATGAACACCCTAAATAATCAATTGGGAGTGAGAATTGTAAAGTTTTAAATGGGAGGCATATTTTTGATCTGTACTGTATAAAATGAATAAAATAAAATAAAAATGAATAAAATAAAACAAAATAAGCACACCTAGCTTAATCCTCCAATGATGTAGGTGGTGTTCCAGCTGAAAAATTCAGCATGGAAAAAATGGGGAAGCTGAAGTCCAGTGACAAACTGCCACAATCTGTACTGCAGTTGTAGAAACTGCACACTGTTCTTCATGGAAATTTTCATTCTAACATCTGGATCAACAAATACTTACAAGTAATACATGAAATATGTAAAAGCTGAGAGATCCCCATAGTTTGTCATTATGTGGGAGTGTGTTTAGTCCAATTGTAAACAGTGCCAAGCAATGGCTGTTTCCCAGGGTAAGAGTTGCTTCAGAAGGGGATAAAAAATACATTTGTATTCTTTTTGAGTAAAGAGGATCTTTGAGAAAAGACAAATATTGAGAGAAACAATTAGGCCTACTTGGTAGGAAAGCAGATGGAAATACTTGTGTTTGGAAGCTATCTTGTAAAAATATATCTTGGCTAACGTACACAGTAGAATACTGAAGCTTTTTAGCTGCTCAGTTGAGATAAGGATGAAAATTTAAATAAATCTAAGACCTGAAAGTCCTGAGGAGATCTATGAACTTGTTTCTTCAAGTTTCTATGTTTTATCTGCTAATCAAGTTCTACCATCAGTTTTCTCCCAGTGTATTACTTGTTTTAATGGAGTGAAAGAAGCTGGGTACAAGCAATAAAATATTGTCTCTGCAGTTAGGTTTTAGGTTAAAATCCACTTAATGAAACCTTGGATAAACATATTTTCTATTAACTAAAGTTTACTTTTAATACTGCATTGAATTTTTTTTCTGGTTCTGTGTTTTAAAACTACTGCATGTATAAGCAGTAACTTTAGGACAGAGACCTGTGTTAACCAGGTCTGTGTGTTAGAGCTCTGTGTGTTACTGAGCACTTTCTGGAGTGACATTTTCCAGCTACAAGCCATTTATTTTAATGATGACATTTATCAGAGACAGTCTAGTCACACTGAATATATTGTATGTATTTGAGTTCCTAATATGAATCCAACCAACAAATACACAAAGTGACAGTGAGTAAATTGGCAATGTAAGTAAAATCACTGTGATTTATGGTTGGTTTACTTAAAATCTATGACAGATTTTCATGGGAGGTTGTTTTTTAAGATCTCTTCATGGGATTAAGATTTGTGGTGTGTTTCTTGGTCTAGGGAGGGGATTTGTCCTATGTATTTCTTTTTCTTAAAATAATCAGTGGTCAATTTTATTTGGTTTTTTTTCTGTTTTTTGAAGTTGCTGTAGAAGGAAAAGCCTAATTGTAAAACAGACTGGTGCTAAAAAATAATGTTTTGTTATTTCATAGTGTCTTAGCATTTGTTAATGCAGTCAAACAGGAACTTAATTTTAATACTTTAAATAACTAAAAAATTACTTTACAGATATATTCTGAGTTCCATTTAAAGCTTCTAGCAAAGTCAGCAGTATAAACCCCAAGCTTCTGGATTTCCTTTGGAAGACTAACCAAATAAAGTTAGATGCACAAAATACGATTTGTGACAGAACCACTTACTGTAGATTTCTTAATGACTGTCACTTTTAACACTGCCTGTGATATAGTGACAATTTACAGTTGCAGGTCTTACTGAAAATATTGCCTTAATTTATAGCATTATGAGTAGTGAAAATTACTTATGAAATACTACTTTGCCTGAGCAAAGTAGATTTTTTTTTATTTCCCAAATCAAATTAGGATTTGAATCCAAGTTGCCACCACAAAAATGTTTATTGCCATATGTATATGTTACACATCCCTTTTCAGGTCTGCACAGGTTATCATTGCTGACATTGCTGTACCCTCTTTGAAATGCTGTACCAGACTGGAGCCTGTGTTTCCAGCAGGGGCTGGGCAAGTGGGGCTGACAGGTTTGCACAGAAGGTTTTCATCTCTGATGTTGTAGTTCTACAAGGACCAATCTTGTGCTGCAGGCTGATAGGGCACCCACCATCTCCACCTCTTAATAGCTTATCTGATTGAGGGGAAAACCAGCAAAGGAGCCAGGAGTCCCTGGAAATGTAGGATGGTAACATCTGTGACTATGAGATGCCACTTACCATCTGTGCAGTGTGTGGGGGAGTTATCCCTGCTTTGCATCTCCTCCCCTTTCCCCCTCAGGAGGACTGAACAGGGGAGGGAAAGCCCTATTTCTTAATTCCATCTTCCCTACTCTGCACCTCTGTGGCTTCATTTGTGTTTGCTTTGGCACTTTTTTTGCCTTTGGGCTGATTTATTTTAATTCAAGTTGAGGGAAAAAGTGATTAGAGGACTAGTCTTTACTGTCTTGCTGATGGCTTGCTCCCTTTTTAAAATGCACCTTATTACAAACCTGTTAGGGTTGAAGAGGAGTTATCCTGTTAAGGGGAAATCACAAGAAACATAGTTTGAGTTCATTCAGTTGAGAATTTTGATACTCCCTTTAGGGGAAGATAATTCTGTGTGCTGTGTGTTATTCTGGAATCTTGAGATAAACTGGTGTGAGATGGTCAGAAAGCAAAGGAGATTTTCACTTCTTCTAAAGGCTACCAGTGACTCTGTTAAAGATAGAAATGCAGTCTGGAGTTGGAGTAGGAACTATAGGAGCATATATTGTAAATAGCCATGGTTGATAGCTCAGTTCTTTCCTAAATAGCTCATAGGCATTATTCTGAGGGGTTTGCCTTAAACTACAAGCACCCTAGCTGGAGAAAGGGAATGCACAAGGTAACACAGTGGAGTGAGAGGAGAAAGCCTCAAATCTTATCAGAGCTACAATAACAGCTTATCTGTATTCTGTCTACTTGCTAGAACTTGTCAGCAAATAAATACCAATTAAAGATTTGAAAGTATGCACTTCATTCTAGAAATGGTCTGGGCTACCAGACTTTTTGCCACCAATTTCCTTGTTTTGGTCATGTCTTGTTTAGTTGCTGTGGTCTGTCTGTATGATTGATTCCTCTTACTCTGGACTCCTTTTGTGTCATCATCCTCTCTTTCCCCCATCACATACCCAAATGAAGAGTTCACTAATTTGGGGGGAATTCCAACCAATTTAATTAATTGTCAGTTAATAGACTTTTAATTACTGATTCTGATATTGAAACAAATGCATTCAAGCTTAGGCAAAACATTCTCCCTGGTCTCCATCCCAGTGGCCACATTGGCTTTTCCACTCCTGTGTGAAGACTTGGTCATTTGCTGATGCAGGGCACTGTTTAACACAAGAGAATCTTCTGCCTTGGTTCTGTTGTGTTTAGTAACTGCTAAGGAATTACGGGCTGTACAGTACCAGTCAAAGCTATTCACAGCTTCAGGGCATGTTAATCTGTGTTGCATGTGCTGGTCTGAGGACTGAGGGCATTTATATGTGCCAAGATCTTTGGAGGAAAATAGCATTTTAATGTCTATTCTGGACGGTTTTATTCTTTTTATAAAAATAATTTACTTTTTGAAGTGTTCTTCTTTCTTCCATATAATAATAACTACTGCAAGAAAAATTGTTTTCTTCAGTGTCGTAAGCCCAGATGGGAAGAGAAGGTCTCTATAAAATTGTGACTCTTCTGGGTTAGTGTTTAGAAATGTCATGCTGTAGAACAGAGCTGGTTGTGCTGTGGTGACTGTTTGCTGACAGGAAGGCAGGTCCATATCCTGAATCGAATCTGTATGCTCATGTGGCATTGCAGTAACTTGATTCCCCTTGCTCTCAGCACTTCACTGTCATCTCTGCCTCTTGCAAACTGTTTGCTGGATTTGCACAAGAGAAGTAGCTCCTCTGAAGAGTGTTGTGTCAGGTGAAGAGGATTCTGCAATCCTTGGTTTTGCTGAATTTGTGATTACTCTTCTGAATAACAAGCCTTGGATTTCAGTATCTGTACATTCTTTGTTGCCTCAGTTTGAATTAGTTTTTGAGATTGTCCTGCTTTGTCTGCTAGCCTAAAACAGAAATCAATTACAATTGGTCTGGTTTGGAGCAAGTAGGAACTGATAAATGTAGGAGCACTGGCTTTGCTGAGATAAGGCAAATTTCAGGATTTGCTTCATATGTCTTCAAAGATTCTGCCCTCCTGTATCACTTTTGGTACAAAACTAAGTTTTGCATCGCTCCACCCTTGCTCCACTTACGTTTTGTCGGTAGTGGGTGCTTGTGTGCTTGAGCATAGTTTTGTTCTTGCCCTTCTTGTAATTAATGAGGAGAAGGTTCCTTACCTGGCCAAGTGAAGCAGATTCTGGCATTGTATCCCTACAGATTGAACTTTCCAGTTGAGACTGTGAGAGCTTGATGAACCTTGTTCCTTTCACAGCTGGATGGAGCCTGTCTGGCAGCAGTCAGTCTTGCTGTGTTAGTAGTGAGTTAATTGATGGTACTTCGACATTTGCACATAGGAAAAGTTGAGCCTTGAGCCAACTGAAGAAGGGCCTGATTCCTAACAGGATTTAGAGATTTTTAGCACTACAGTGATGTAACACTAATTTTCTTTGCATTGTGGTATGTGTTGTTAATTGCTTGTGTAAATGGAGATCTTGGTAGCTGTTGGTTCTCTGAGGTTGTCTGGGAAGAACAGAGGAGCAGTTTTATTTGTGTTCCTAAATTACTGAGGTGTAAATTGTCATTTTCATCTGGTCTGGAGGCTTTTGCACGAAGGCTGGACCAGAAGTGTTCTGAGATTTGGTAGCTGGCTTTGGTGGCATTCACTCCACCTGATCTGTTTCCAAAAAGGACTGTGTGTTTCAGGGATCAGGACTCAGGAGAGCTTTTTTAAACAAGCCAGCTCTGCTCTAGGTTTTGCCCAAGCCTCCTGTCTGGGCAGGGCTTTGGTGGATCCTGTTGCAGCTCCTTGGCTCCTTAGATCTTGAAAGATGATAGAAAATCTGTGGTTTTTACCCTTTCATCTGATGCTAGCTTGATGCATTATTTCAATGTCCAAGTCCATTCTCCAGCAAATTTTACCCATTCAAAGAGAGATCAAACTCCATCTCAAAAATCAGTTATTGCTGAAGGGTTTGTAGTATCAGGTGAGTACAGTGAACATGTGTTATAGTAGTGAGGAATATCTGTATTCTAGAAAAAGTAGAAAATTATTTACCTTTTAAATTTTAAAAACTGAAGCTTTTGTGAATTTTCTTGCAAGGTTGGGAGGTTTTACTGCTTGCTGATTGTAGTATGTGTAAATAATAGATTTGTATCTCAAAATCCTTTTCCAAACCTGAGATGAATCAGATTTCATGACTACCAGCAGGCTACTGGTTTTGTGTAATTTTTATCATGTGAACCTTATCAGTATTTTAAAGTTAAATTTTTAGTTATAAAACAACAAACCAAATAAAATACTCTGTAGAAGAAATGGTTGCTACATTTGTGCAGTATTTTCTTTTATACTTCCATACAAGTTTTCATTAACATCCATTGTAGCTGTCCTCAAAGTTTCATTTGGTACATGTGTTTTTGCAAAAACTCTTAAAAATGGATTATGACAGATGTGTTGTTTGCTTGAATTCAGTGATAATTGCTGACAGCACACAGCACTTTTGTGTCTATGATTGTTCTTAAGTTGGCACAAGTATCACTTGAATAATATTGCTTGTGGTAACAAAAGGCTTAAATGGATTCCAGTTTCATGATTTTCTGAGGCATTTGGGAAACAAAAGAGGAAAACCAGTTTAATTTAATAAATTTTCAAGAATGCAGAGAAGTTCAAAGCTTTAGGCTCAGGTTTAGTGCTGAAGGTTCAAAGCTGTAAAAAATGTGTTGACCTTTATTCTTTTTTCGGCTTAAGAATGTTATGATGCAATTTAGTCTGTTTTTAAATCCTGCTTACCTGGGAATTATGAAAAGGCTATTCAAACTGTAATATGTAGTATATATAAATATATATATTAAAATTGTATTAATATCTCTGTGCTCTGAGGCCATTTTATTTCCTTAATTAGTTGTTCATGACTGAAGATTTATGGAGCAGGATGATTTAAGCAGCCAAGTCTTAATTCTCTGTGGTAAATGGAGACTGAGGTGTAGCTAATAAGAAAAAATAAGTGCAATTATACAGCTATAGTTGGAAAGCATTTGGATATGCAAAACATGTACAGTGTGTTTTAATTATCTGTCAAGGTTTGTGAGTTCTGCCACAGCACCAGTCCAGAACTGACCCTTGGAGAGTGCCAGCCCCATTTTCCTGGCACTCCATTTCAGGGGGTGCTCATTGGCATTTCCACAGCTTGTGTTTAGCTGGGCTAATAAATCCTCAAGAATCAGGGTCCTTGTGACTTTGAGGTGACCTTACATGGTGCTAACTCAGGTCCATCATGGTTTATTAATCCAGGTATTGACTAGCAGAGACTCTTCTGTATCATCCTGCCCTGAAGCAGCTGAGCTGCTGTGCATATTCTGCATTTAAGCTCATAAATTCTGCCAGGACCTGAGCTGACTTTTAATTCTGTTGCAGACGCAAATGCAGCCTGCATAAACAGCTCATGGGTTTGCAAATTTGAGTTTTTATGTCAAAGTCACAGGTGCATAATTCATCTGCTTTCTAGAGTGCAGTGTTACACCCCTCCCTGCCTTGGTTTCTCATCTTCCTGCTGCAGATTCTGGAAAAGTGAGAACAGGTTGTGCAGCCTGGGACACACTGGACAGGTTGCTTCACCAAAAGAGGTTTTTGAGGGGGGGGAGGTCAGGCTCAGAAATAGTGGTTGCTGCTTCCTTCAGGAAAGGGTGGGGAGAACACCTTGTGCAACTCCCTGTGCTTCAGATTATTTTCAGAATCTGGACAATGCTGCATTCAGCCTGAGAGTCTTGTGTTGTCATGTTAAGAGATAGTTTTAATTTTTGTTGTGCAGCCTGGAAAGGTGCTCTAAAAAGTCTGTGGAATGGGTCAGGGCCCTCTTTAACTCAGATGACTGATGTGTCACGTTCTACATTTCCATGTACCCTATCATGTCAGTGATATTCTTCATCCTTGACAGGCATGTAACTTGTGAGGAAAGGAAATGTGGGTTTCTTTTAACAAAAGAACTCTGCTAAGAGTTTCTTACAGTGCTCTTGTAAAGCTGTTTTGCAGAGAGGATGCAGATTATTATCGTTATTTTACTTCTGTGGACTTCTAAAATATAGCTGTGGATATATGTTTCGATAATTTGATTTATATGCAAGCTTATTGTTGATCTTGCACTTTAGGGCAAGAAAAACAGGCAGAATTTTTAAAGGCTTTTTCTTAGTCTAATGGATCACTTCAGATTTGGAACCTGTCAAAGGAATTTGAACAAATTTGAGTTCAACCTTTTAGCACCTGAGAAAGACTCATTGAATTTGAAAGGGTTTTATATACATGTACTTAAAGCAATCTTTGCTCTGTCTAGCAGGAGGAGCAATCCATTATTCCCAGCTGGGTACCACAAGGCTTTGTATATCCATGTCAGTCCCTCAGAATACCCTGTGACAGTGGAGGAGATTGTTGTCTATTACAATGTGATTCTTGCTGTTGGCATCACATCAAAGTTCAGAGGCAGTGGGAAACTCTCTCAAAAGTCAGGTAAAAAGCCATGCAGGTATACTGTTTGCAAGTCCAATCTTCTACTTTAATACAGTTTCCAAGTTCACAGGTTTTTTAGCTGATCCAACTGTTTCTAACTCAACTTTCACTAAGCATGAATTTTAGGTATTTTTTTGCTTATCACCAGATAATAAAGAAGGGAAATGAAATATTATTTGCTTAATGCTTGGGTGAGATTAAAGAAGAAAACTTCCTATATGTTTTGGTGAAGAGAAATTGTCCTTTAAATAACATGAGAAGTGTGTGAATATTATGAAATAAAATATTTCTCTGATGACCTGTAGTTGTGCTGGGACTCAATAGGCAAAGTTGTCACTGGGTTAGTTCTTTATAAGGATATGTTACCTCTGTCAGCTTAACCTGTTTTACAAAGGAAAGCATAAGTGACAGTTTGTAAAGATTTGTGGGGTTTTCAGGCTGTTGTAAAATCCAAGACAAGTCAGGCAAGTTAAAACCTTATTCCTTGAGCTGTGGCCTCAGTGATGCTGGAAACAGGTTTGAGCTCAGTTGCACTGCTTACATCACTAACATCTGATTTCTGTGGAATGAAAGGAGGGGGGTGTGTTTTAAGAGCATTGGTTTCAGAGGCTTGGAGAAGCATTGCAACTGCACAAGCAGAAAAGGGACAGTGTGCTTCTTAAAAGCATTGCAATCTTGGTATGCAGATCTTTATGGATATTTGGTAAGTAGCAGAAAGTCTGGTTAAAACTTTGTTGGTTTGTTGGTATGGAATCCTGAAAAGTGCTGCTAAAAATTCATTCTGTAGTTAATTTTTTTGATGACTGAACTAAGACATGTGTGCCAGTTTTACAAAATGTGCTTTGTAACATGACAGTTAATAAAGAAAACCAAAAAAAATTCTATGACTTCTGGTAATAATTGCAAAGAGAAGCATGTGCAGAAGTGGAACAAACCAAAATTAAATTTTTCTTAAATCCTGGATTATTATTGCCTGAGAAGAATTTCCTGGTTCCTTACATTGTTCTGTTACTGAACCAGAAAACAAGTTTTTCTAAGGTAGTTGTTCTGCAGCATTCAGACATCATTCCACTGCACAATTTCCAAGTAGAACAGAATTGGCATCATTCTTACATTTGCTAGGTGGTTGTCTGTTACTCAGGGTGCACTGTAGGTGCTGTTTATGCTGAATTCCATGTGCTGTGCAGGGATTTTCAGAATTCAGCTGTCCCTTGCAGCAGCATTTACTGCAGCTTGTACTGTTTTATTTGACAAAAACTGTAAATTAACCTGAGCTGTTTGCCAGGTAAAACACTGTCAGTCACTGAGCTCTGTGGCACTGTGGAGTTGGAGTCATTTTTAGGTGCTGGTGTTGCTTGGTTTGACTAGGCTTGGGCAAAGTAGATGATTTCCTCTGTAGCATTAGTGTGCAACTGTTTTGTATTGGCAGTTCAAGACCAAAGGAGCTTTGATCAAAGCAAACAAGGACATTTTGTGTGTATGAGCAGCATCTTAGGCAGTCAGTTCTCAGTTCCCTGTGTGAGTGCCTTTGGGCTGTTCTGGCTGGTAGTGCTCAGCAGCAGTGCAATGGATTATTTAACCCTTCCTCAAGCAGGAGTTACAGACAGTTTGTCTAGACCAGCTGAATAGTTATGAAGAGATTTCCTTTATATCTTTGAAATACCAGAGTTTTTCCTGTAAAACTCGGATTCTTTCTTAATGTCAAAAAGTGAATTTGCCTGTCATTACATTTAGGTAAAGCTAAGTCACAGAAGAAAAGACATTTCAAACAAAGAAAACCAAAAAACCTTCAAGTGTTAGAATGATCAGCAAGAGAAATCACTTAATTTTTCAGGATCAGCTAACATCCTCTTCTTGAAAATGTTCCATTGCCTCTGAGGGCACTTACTTGATTTAATGTAATTACATTTTAGTACATGAGTACTAAAAACTCACTTAAAGGACTGCAATGTCTATAACCTTTAGTTAACCTGATCAGCCTAAGTGAATTCTGGCCCAAAGATGTCAATGTTTGGTGTAAAAATGTTGTGCCAATCTAAGCATAACATTGGTAATAATGCTTTTAGCACATTCTGAGATAATTCATTGCTTCTGTTGCCATGGCCAAAGGCTGGAGAGAAACCTTGAGCACACACATACATAGGCACTCACCTGCAGCAAAAAGAACTCTACGGAAACGAACAAATGTACAAAAAATGAAAAAATAACTCCACTCTGGGTGATTAACCTTTAAAAAAGGAGAAATTCCAGTGATTTAAACTGAAATACTTGCAGGTTTTAGCTTTGTAAAGCTTTTTGTCAGATTTCATAGCAATAAACACAGAGTGTGTTACAGTTTGTGGATTAAATGAAGAGCTTCTGGTTTATGAGAGCAATCTGAATGTGTTGTAATTGTGCTGTACAGCTCTGTGTGTGCAGTGTTGTAGGATACTGGTGTGCATCAGCTCTGAAAGGCTCAGGTTAAAAATAGAGCAGAGGCTGGTCTTGCACAGAAGCTGGGTAAAAAGGCACTTAGCACTGGATTAATTCATTATTTTGGAGTGGCATTTTCTCTTTGTTCTTAGGCCTGAACTCTACTTGTCCTTAGCCAGATAAAGGGGTGTAGAGCTGGCCAAACACAAATCTCTGTGAGGCTGAATCCTGGCAGGCTCCCTTGGTGTTTCTGGCTCCAAAGCCGGAGCTGCGTTGCCACCTAGTGAGAAATCTGCAGGGAGCTGCACGAGCAGCAACTTCAGAGGGAGAAAAGAAATATCACCTCAATTGCAGGTTCATGTCTCACTTGTAATTTGAGGTGCACTTAAACATATGGAAGCATAAAACTGAGGCAAGTTAGCATTTCCTGATAATATTGTGAAATCTGGTTTTCTGGCTTCTTTTCTCCTTAGGAGAAGGACAGGAGTGTACAGATTGTTGAGATTGGACATATTGTCAAATGGCTTTTGCTGCTGCAATCTGGCCATTTGTTTCCATTGCCAGGCTGTCAATTGTGCTGGGAGGTGTTTGTGCAGGTTCCCAGGAGTAGCCAGAACCAGTGAGGTGGACAAACAGCTGCAGCAAGGGCAGAGGGAAAAGGATGGTTTGCAGTTGGGGTGGATCAGTTCCTTGGCTGTGTTAATGGTGCAGCTGGACAAGCATTGCACCAGCATGAAGGTGGTGCAGGAGGGGAGAAGGAGCTGGCAAAAGAGAGAACAATTGCTGCATTTAATGGGGGTGCTACTTTAAAGTGTTAGTTTTCACTGCAAGAAACACAATCAGTGTAACTGTGGGAAATCACAACCCCCCAGTTGTTTTAGTAAAGGCCACTGTGGCCATACAGCTGAGGATTTTGCTAGTTCAGTGCTCCAGCCAGCGTGTAGAATTGCTTTATCAAATACACACCTTATGGCCAATTGTTTCTCTGTTTTGTTTTTGTTTGTTTTTAAAAGAAATTTCACGGCATACACTTCCATCTTTTAAGGAACCAATTGTATCACAAAGTGTTTAAAATTGTGGTTTGCAGTGTAAAACCCTGTGGTCTGTGGTGCTTGGGAAGGTGTTGGGTTTCAGGCTGTTACTCAGTGCTGGGAAACAGGTGGGAACATGGGATTTAATAAATGTGGTTATCAGCAGTGAACCCACTTTCATAATTTGATTGATCACAACTTGACAGTCAATGGCTATTTTCAATTTCCTTTCATTAATTATTGAAAACAGTCCCACATTAGAAGTGTTTCAGATTTTACAGCACAGTTTGCAGTGTCTTCAGCAACAATTCCATTTCTATTTGGAAGGCAAACCTTGTGACAGAGAGAACCCTTCTTACTCCTTTTTAAATTAATTTATGGACTTTGTAACCCTGCTTCTGATGATTATATTCTTTCTTGAGTTTGTGAAGCACTTCAGAAACTACTGCTTTGCTGTAAAGACAGATTGTGCATATAATTAATTAAAACACAATAATAATGCAGAAAGTGTTGCTTTCACATTCTTATGTTTCTTCTTTCCCTTTTCCCCTACCTCTGAACCTGCTGTCAACCACTAACCAGGAGGACAGAGAATGTGGAGAGTCTTAGATGAGAGACTAATCTTTGTTCTTCCTTGAAAAATGTTAGATTTTTTTTTTTTTCAGTGTGGTGGGTGCTTTGTAAAAAGTTGCTAAGAATTACCATTTAATTAAATGAAATGGGTTTAGGTTATCTGCAGTAGGCAGCTGTTAAATGCTCTTTTGGGCATTCTTAAACATTTTTATTAATTCAAGTTGATGCATTTCCTAAAATACACTATCTTATTTATGAAGCATTGCTTATTTGCAGGTCAGTAAAAATTAGGAAAAAAAAAGGAGAGAGAGTTGTTTTCATGGACACAATCGTGCAAACCAACTTACACTGTCAAGATACCTGACTCTGGACAAGTCTGGTGGATGTATCAGAAATCAAGAAAAAAGAAAAGTGGGATTTTTTTCACACCCAGTTTCATGTTCATCATAGCTAGAGTATAAATTGAAGAAGGAGAATTGCTTTTTAAGTCTCCCAAGAAACCAAACTCCAGCTAAAAAGCCATTAACGTGTTTATATTTATGTCCAAACACTGAGAAAAAACAGAGTAGCAAGTGAAAGTTACTCAGAATTTAGCAAACATCTACAAAGTCTAATTCCAGAAAATGAAGATTCCCGTAGGTTTCTTCATGGAGGTCTCAGAAAGGGAAATACTAGCTGTATCTGCATTTTGCTGTTCTTGCTTCATGCCAGCATTTTGTTCCCAAATGCTACAGTAGCATTAAAACAAAAGATACTGATGGGAGATGGATTCTCCCACATTGCCACTGTACTTGCTGATTCCCATGGAGTTTTTGTCAAGGGCCACTCACAGCTCCCAGCATTTGTTTGGTTTTGGTGCCTGTTTTGGGCATGTTTGCTAAGATGGATTATGCAATAAAGATTTGGTGATAATGGACACTCTTTCAGGGAAAGGTGTACTTGCTTTTCAACATTCTAAGCAGTTTTAAAGGCTGCTTTTCCCAGCCTTACTTTCTTTCTCCTTCCATATTCCTTCTCTTTCTTTTAGGTTGAGTTCTGTAATTGAGGTTGCTCATGAGCCACTTCCCATGCTAAAACTGCAAAACAGTGAGCCAGTGGAGACAAAAATAAATTTGTATTTTCCTTAACTGAGTTAGCACTGAAATGGTTTTGGTGTGTGGTGTGGCAAGCTGCAGGCTGCTGGAACACAGGGCAGGAATGTGTGTGGGATGAAGGGGGAAACAAACTGCAGTTAAATCAGCTTGGCTATCCCAGAGCCTCAGGCACCCCAAAGTGTGTGGGAGGAGAGGCAGGAAAAGCTTTTAGTGCTTGTTGAGGCAAGGAGTCATTAAATGGTCAGATGTGTCTGTCTGATGAGGACTTGCTCACATATCCCAGGAAGACAGGAATTGCTGTTTTAATTAAGGGGAAGGGGGAATACTCTTTCATGGAAGAAAAAAAAAAGTATTTAAAAAGAAGAAATCTTTGGGGCAGAAGCATTGCTGTGGTTCTGTAGTTCAGGAGTTTCACTGCCAATGTCAATACAGGATGTTCCCACCTCCAGCTGCTCGTTCCTGTTGCGGTGTGTTGGCCGTGCTGAGAGCTTTTATGACTTCCCTGATGTATTATTAGAATAATAAAGCCTAGAAGTAATTTACACAGAGCAGCAAGAATGGGCAGAGATGGGAGACAGGGAAATTTTTTAAGTCAGTATTTCCGTGGAAGTTCACCTGGTTTTGGGAGTGTGACCTCAGGTAGGGTGTGATTGGTTAAACTGGAATTTGGAGCTGTGCAGGATGTTCAGAGGGGCTGTTAGAGGATGATTTGAGGCAGAGGTGTGTAGTGTCTGCAGCAGAAAGGGAATTAGATCTGGATTACATGTAAGTGGCAAGTTACTCATAATGGGAGGGTGCAGGGACAGCTTTTGTGGGAAGAGACTCAGGGCTGTGGGTTCCCAGACAAAAGCTGAGCCCATCAGCTTCATGTGTGGTGCTCTGTGAAGATGCATCTAAGGAGAGGTAGGAAACACTGGAGCAGGGTGTAGGGAGCGTGGAACAAAGGAGGAGCAAAGCGAGGTCAGGGAAATAGATTGGGCAGGGCAGGTGGAGGAGCCTTGCTGGGGCAGAGAGGAGCCCCTGCAGTGTGCTGAGCATGGCACCCACCCCTGCACACACAGCTGGGGCTGACACGAAGGACTGGAGTTAAACCCATGAAAAGGGGGAGCAAATTTCCTGGTTTCATGTTTATCTTCTTGATTCCTTCCACCCAAATCAATAAGTGCTTGTTTTAATTGGCAAAAATTAAGTTAATTCCATCAAGGCTGTTTGGCTGAAAACAGTTGATGAACAATCTCCCTGTCTTTATCTCAACCCATGAGTGTTTTGTTCTTGTTATTTGTATTTTCTACCCCTGCCTGGCTGAGCAGAAGCCTGAGTGGGAGTTTAACATCTAGCAAAGGCCAATAATCCACAGGACAAAACTCAGTATGTGTGTGTGGGGTGAGACAGCTAGGACTGAGATCTCAGTCAGGCACATTTCCAAGGCACACAGTTCAGTTTAGCTGTTTCTGGAAGAATTCCATTTGGGTGGTCAGGAGCTTCTCCATGATGCTCACCAAAGGATGGTGAGAATGACATAACCAAGTGAGCAAAGTATATTGATTTCCCTTTGAAGCTTACTACTGCCATGTCTATTTAAAGTCTGTATAATCTTATCTTGCTGTACAAAGTATATAGAAGCATTTTAAGCAAGAAGCTTCCTGATGCAGATACTTTCTTTCAAAATACTGTCATACCCAAGCTGTGGCTGAAAAACTAATCCTTTAAAGGACTGAACCTGGAAAATCAGAATGGTGTATGTATAAAAATGAATTGTGTATACATAAAAATGACATGTGTCTTCCATCTTGATAAGAAGCTTGGAGCTGTCTGTCCCAAAAAAAGATGGGGCTACTGCAGTCTGTGCATGTCACTTTTATGATAATGAAATGGTGCTATTATGTAGGCTGCTGGAGATCATCTAATTCTTCCATGAACATACTTTGAAAATATGTTAAGTATATTTGAGATGTTTTAAAACCTTAGATATCTGATTTTGAAAGGAAATTAGGTGTTTGCCAGAATTGTCAGAGATGTGTAGGATATTAGGTTGTTAATTCCCATGTGAAATTTTAAGTGATTATCATGTTTTATGTTTTCTATCAAAGACTGATACATCTTTCTGTGCAATTATTTAGAGCATAAAAGATAACTATCTTTTCTAGTGCTTCCAGCAATTCACTTTCATTGTCACTGTCCACACATGAGGCTGCATTTTCACTTTCACTGGGAATTCCCTTTTCCATCTTTGAACTTTTCTTCTTTGCTACCAAAGTCTGAACTTTCCTGCCATTTTAACAACTTTAGTGCCTTTCTAAATAATTAGCCAGGTCAAACATGGAAACTTTAACATGTCTCCATTTCTAAATAATTAGCCAGGTCAAACATGGAAACTTTAACATGTTTCCAGTTGTTAAAAAACAGCCTCAAAGTTTTGTAAACAGACTGAAATTCTGTGACATTTATTGGTAACAGTTGTGTAAAAGGATAGCTTGTAAATGGTTTTCAAATTATGATGTAAAGTATAAACCTGTGTGCTAAAAAAGTTAAATGGAACACAAGGTCTTGTTCCCTGTTCCTTGGTTGTGTGACAATACCTTTCATGCAGCTGGAAGAGAAACTTCCAAAGCTTGAGCTTTTAAAACTTGAAGTTCTATTTATTATTGCTGTTGTCAATTATGTTTAATTTTGAAAAAAGTGCTGACAGAGAAGGCTTAAAGAATGAACCAAAAAGTAATTTCTTTAGCCATATCAAGAGGAGAAAAATGAATAGATGAAGGGTTCAGAAAGGATTCAAATGAAGTTAAATAGTCCAGCCAGTAAAAGATGACAGTTGGGTTTAGATTCCAAGACCTTGGCTTGCCTGAGGGTTTCTTCTTTCAGCTAAATTTTGTTTACTAGTGAAGGAGACTGCTGTAAATGTGGGACGCATGACCATTAGTAAATGGCACATCACCTCTTGCTGCTTACAACCAGCTTACTCCATTGGCAAATTCTGGAGTTGTCTTGAATCTTTTGTAGATCTGGAATATTAAATTTGTATATGGGATATGTCTGGGACCTTTATTACTGCATAACATGACTCAAATACTCAGCAGAGGTTTAAAAAACTTAACAGGAGATTGCAACATTGTACAAACTATTTTCTTTCAGAATGATGCCACAGATAATATTGTGGCTCACAAGATAATACTGGGATTTTTCTTAGGAAATCCTCAATCACCTAGTGCAGCCAAATTTCTGCTTGGGTTTGTCTTGAGTTCAGAACTGGAACCGTGTCTGTGGGTACTTGGGATTCCATTTACCTCTTGAACCTCCAGAGGTAAAATATCATTCAGTCTGGAAAAAGCATTTGATAAAGGATTGAGTAGATGCTGATGTCATTTTTTTAAAGTGAAAACAGTGAAACATATGTATGCCATCTCTGCCTTTTCTCCTCCTCCCCTTTCCGTTTTATGGGTCTTAAACATGACTTATTTTGACCTTTGGGTCACGGTCCAAATGTGCTTCAGAATCCATCATCTCATTCCTGCCCTGTGGCTTTGTGGAATCAGTGGTGTGTACTTGTCTGTCTCTTTATACCTCACTTTCTTTTTCTTAATAGTCCTGCTGTTGAACAAGTCCCTGCTGTGTTTAAAATAGGACTTTGTTCTGCTCTTAGCCCCAAGACCCCTTAGTCATAAAAAGCCTTGTTCTGTAACTTCTGTTCATTTGTTTTGCTGTTAGGAGATTTTATTTTCCACTTTGTTTCTCCTTCCTCTTGTGCTGGTGCTCAGCCTGTGAGCAATTGTTGCACTCATCCAATATTACACAGAGGAATGAGGGAAATGGCAATGCATACTTTCTTCCTTTCAGTTCTAATTCCTTTCCAATAAAGCCCACAAAATATGAATAAAGAGAGCAGCCAAAATAAACTATTCTGAACACCATTTTTGCTTGTAAACAAAGCAGAACTTTTCTTTTTGGATATTTTCACTTTGCTTTCCATCTGAAATAGGTAACAGATACCACAGTGAAGTGTGGTGGCACTGAAGTTGTTATAAAGTAAGAACCAAAATGAAAGCAGTCTATTTTCTGAAGACCATAGTCATACACAGAATCAGTTTTTCATTCTCTTACACTGTTCCTCAGTGTGCTCATCTCTGATCCTGGTTAGGAAGGATGGATGTGTACCTGAGTGAACCTCATTTCGTGTGAAATCATTGTCTGTTGTGATGGGAGGGAAAATTGGTGTGGCTTTAGTAGTTGTTCTGCATTAAGGTGGTGTAAGAACTGATACTGTGAGCATTTTCCATAGTGAAAGACAAACTGCTGTTTTCTTTGCTTGTAGAATTTCATCTGCATAAATAGATGGACAAATAAAGGCCAAATTTTACATTAATTTCTTTATCAAAATTTCTTGTGTATCACTAAATGATACTTCTGTTTGCTGTTCTGCTTGCACTTCCTAAGGTGCCATTACATGATGGTTTCTAGAGGATTGTTCTGTCATTTCACTTTTAGATTGGATTTGCCATGTTGTGAGGAGGGCACTCGTAATGCAGGTGTAATAGGAAAGTTCTGGTAACAAAATTTGCACTGTGTGAATCTGAACATTTTTCTTGGATTGAAATTCAGTCATTTCTAAACTCTCAGCTTTTCATTTGAATTTATAGATGGCTGAAAGATCCAGAGTCTAGCATAAATCTGAGTTACTGTTAAATGTTTGACATGAAAGAATGTTCATCTTGCTGCTTCCATTTTTCAATACAGTTGATTCATGTTAAGAATGTAAGAGGGCACATGTGAAAATAGTGCATTTTAATATATTTATTTCTAATGTAGCCCAATTAAATGGTGAATATTCTCAAAGAAAGAAATCATATTTTTATTTCTCCATAAATGCATGTGTAGGTCATTCTTGAACAATGACCAATTGTATGGAAGGAGAATAGAAAAGTAAAATGTGTCTGCTTCAGAATTCAGACTGACATTTTCCTCACTTATCAAATTATCATCAAAGCTATTCATTCAAAGTTTTGCTATTCTTTCTAGAATAAAAGTAGATAAGCCAAAATAAAAAAAGTTTAAGGATGATTAAATAACAAAAATACCAAATAGTTTCAACAAAGAAGAAAGAAAATTAATTCAGTGTGATTTGGTTTTTAGCATTTATTTATCTGCAGGAGGATTCATTTGTGATCAGAAAAAGAAAGTGTTGTTGAAAACAAAATCTCTCAAGTTTTGATAGATTCAGAGTGGTTTCTGCTCTTCTTTTAGTTGCAACTTTTCCTGCTTTATTCACTCTTCTCTAGAGCTGAGATGCAAACTAATGTATGCTGATTAAAAATTATGCCAATGTCATTTCATATAATGTGGTTTTAAAATAAATACCATTAAAGAAGTAAACTGCAAAAAATTTAAGCATAAAAAAGATACAAATAACCTCCAGTTATTAATAGTTCTATAGTGTGGTGACAGTCTGTCTTTTGCATTTGGAGGTAATTCTGCAGTCTTGTTAAATATTTAGGATGAAAATATCAGTGTGGTCTGCAACTGTACATTAAAGTAACTTACTTCTGTAGAGTTCTAGACTATGACCAAGGAGATCTTCTATTAATATGTAAATTCAAGAATCTGTTAAGTTTTGTGAGATATGTGAGTATTTAATTAACCATAATTAAATGTCATCTTGCCAGTGTTCTTTATAAAGATTAATGAATTTATTAACAATTTCAAATGTGTACATCCTTCCAAACACTGTGTTCTTAACAGCTTGAACATGCAGCTAATCTGCAACCACCTTTTTATCTTGTACAGATCTGAAGAGAGAAGCCAGTATTTGTCACATGCTGAAGCATCCTCACATTGTTGAACTGTTGGAGACATACAGCTCAGATGGAATGCTTTATATGGTCTTTGAGTTGTAAGTTTCTCTCCTTGATTCTACATTTCTGTGTTGTCATTTGCTAAATGGAATCCTAAAAATGTCTGCTCATGCCTGTAGGTTTTGTAGCTCAGAGGTCTCAGGTGTTTTGAAAAGATTTATTTCTGGCAAGTCCAGGTTGTGCCAAATTATATATATAAAAAAAAGGTTGTCCCACTGTATAAGAGGTGAACATCAGGGCTTTCTAAAGACAGGCATGATCTTTTTTGATGGCTGCAGGGTAAGAGAACAAGTTGAAAATCTGCTGGTGGACATCATCTTTGGGTAACTGAGGGTATTTTGTTTCCTTTTTTCCACACTGTTGTTTCTTTAGTACTGCATTTCTATTATTAGATAAGAAAGTAAAGTTATTGGTGTATTTAAATATTCTTGTAAATCAATATACCTGTTCACAATATATGAAAAGAGGCTTTTGTTAAAAGATTTGTTTTGGAACTTTGAATGTAAGACTTTAGTTGTAAGAGGGAACAAAACGTGACTTTTCAGCAATGCACAGCTATTTTTATTCATCAAGAAAAAAAGGGGAGCAGCCCCAAAATTACCACATTCTTTCTTAGAGAGAAAATTATTAGTTCTTCCTGAGTTAGGTTTTATCTAAATGAGAAGAATACAACCAGACATGTGAAATGGTCTTTTGTGCATGTTCTGTATTTGATCTTCTTTCTCTCTGCCTACCAGCTCTTCTTTTTGTGCTCCCTATATATTCATTTCTAGTCAGTCTGGGCACATTTGTTTTACCTTTTAAATTTCTCTGATCATCCTCCATTATATTTTCTGATGGATTTGAGCTGCCGATGTTGGAGTAACCACATCACACTGGTTTGTTAGGTAAAACTACCTTGCCCCATGGAGCCAAGAAATTGATTTGAGATGTCCACATAAAAAATAATTGTCACATGTTTTACCATTGAGGTAGTAGAAAAGCCAAAACAAAAACATTAGGTAAAGCAGAAAAAAAGTCTTCTGCATTTTTAGATGAGTTTATAAACTTAGGTTTGTGAAATAATTGTTCTGTGCTTTCCTCTCTGTACATTTTGATTCAATACTGACTTTGCTTTTATTTTGAAAATCCCAAAGCATGGACCAAGGGACTTTAATTACCCTATTATGAAATAATTATGTACACCTTGGGTAATCATACTCAAATAATTAACAAGATTTTGAAATGGAAAAAGGGTTTGCTTCTATTTTTACCATGCCCAGAGCTCAGAAATACCAGACAAAAGCAGTAATTATTTTTTAATGACAACCCTATTATAATTTATGTTTGTACACACAAAAAAGCAAGCCTGAACAATTAGAATTACTACACAAATACTGCACCCGACTTCAGGCCACATGAAAGAAAGAATTACAAAGCTGAATTATTTGAGGGATGAAGACTGTTTATCATATGTATGTCCTTGTCTCCTTTGTACACAAAAATCATCAGTCTTTTGTAGCAGTGATAGAAAATGAGGCAGTGGGAGCACCTGTGCTGGAAATGTGGGAGGGAATGGAAGAGCTGTGGAGGATGTGCTGCTGTGCTGGAGGGGATGCTTTGGTAAAGTGAGTCAGCAGCAGACTGGTGTTTGTGTGGAGTGAGATGCATTGTGTGAGTCTGAGCAGTTAGGGGCACACTCTGTAACTGTGGCCATAAAAACAAACTTGGAGTTAGCAGAAAAGCATCTCTGTACATGCAGGTCATTCATTTCCCCCCTGCTGCTTTGTGTTCATTGTGCTGTTATTGTAACCAGCTCTGCTGATTCACAGCAAATTTCTGTCTACAGTAATAAAATACATTTAATTAGGGGCTGAAGTGACCAAAAATGGGAAGACAACACAGATCTGCAGAGGAGACATGAGCCCAGATGTGATGAGTGATTTGTGGGCTGGCAGGTGCTTTGCATAAAAACTAAAGCAGGCCCAGCACATGAAATGTGTGGAATGACCAAACCTAAAATTTTGTGCCATCACTTGCACATTGGATCCCTTGGGTCACTGCTGATTCACAGGCTGTGAGCTGCTTGCAGCTCTAGGAGGACCCTGAAGATCTTGCCAAACTACTGACACAGGCAAAGTACAAGTGAAATAAGGAAATGTAGCATGGAACTGGTAACAACTGATTGAGCCACTCAGGAAAATGTACAGTTTGTGCCCGAAAGCTTTTGTGAAAGGAAAGATTTTAAAAATCAAACCACAATTAATAGAATAACTGATGAAGATGAAGAGCAGCAATGAGGTTTAACACCAAAAAATGAGCTGTGTTTTGAGCCCCTTATTCATACACAAACTCAAGCACTCTCTAGGATGCCCTGTATCTCAGATTGCCAGAAGGCTGCATGGTGCTGCTGTAATAAACTGCAGCATATTATAAATTGCAGGTCATAATAGATGAAGTGCTTGTGTAGAGCAAGAAGCAGACCCTATTCCATAAGGTATTAATGCTAAGGTGAAAATATTATTTTTAAAGTATTTAGGTATTACTGCATTACAAATGAGAGAGGATGTCCCAGTGTCCAGAGGGACTCTTTCCTCTCAAGGAAATGATCCCTTGGAGGCTCTGGAGACACATCTCAGAAAGGCCAGTTCTACTCTCTATAACAGAGTTGCAATTTTCTTTCTTCTATTTGGTGTTGTTTGCTGGCAGCTGTGTAGAATCATGGGGTCATTTAGGTTGGAAAAGACCTCATAAGATCATCAAGTCCAACCACTAACCCTGCAGTGCCACCTCCCTAAACTCCACCTCTACACATCTTTTAAATAACCCCAGGGATGGTGACTGCACCATTGACCTGGGCATCCTGTCCTCATGCTTGACAACCCTCTCAGTGAAGAAATTTTTACTGCTGTCCAATGTAAACCTCCCCTAGCACAAATTGAGGCCATTTCACCTTTTCTGATTGCTTTTGTTACCTGAGAGAACAAACCAACCCTGACCTGGCTACAACCCCTTTCAGGCATTTGTAGGGACTGAAAACCTCCTAGTTTTATTTTTTATAACAGAATACTGTTTTTTCTGTGGTATACAAGTCACTTAATACTCTATTGTTTAGTACATTTTTTCCTAATCAGTGAGAATATTTTGAGAAGGATCAAAGCTACCTGCAATATTTCTAAAAGAAATACAATTTCTAAAAGAAAGCAGATACTCATTTTGAAGGGTCTGAAGACTACAATTTAGACTTATGAGTGCATTATTTGCAGTTTATCCCCCGTATATGTGGGCTGAGAGTACTTCATGCTGAAGAGCTCAGACACAGGAGCAGTGAGTGCATTCCAAATACCTTGGTGTCTGGCCATTTGTAGAAAATTGTCTCACCACTGTCATAGATTGGGTTTTTTTTTCTTGGTGCATTCTAAGAGAGATTTCTGTCTTGGATTAGAAGAACTGATCATGTAGCAGTTAGGATGCCTATATAAATATAATTATATACACACAGCTTTGCCATTTAATGTAGCTAACATGTTGAAATGCTTCAGGTTTAAAATCTCAAATTCACTAAAGCACTGCTTAACAGGGTTGCAGTTGGCTTATTTGATTATGTGAAGATGGCAAGTATGTAAAAACAGCCCAGGTGAAGGGGGAAATGCCATTGTGCACAAGCCTTGAATATACTTGTTACAAAACTCAGTAAACTCAGTTATGAGCAATATGTCAACTCTGAATTTTTTAATATTATTTTTATTAATTAAAAATTCAGTTCCCTAAATGAAGCAGTGCTTCTAAAGCTTTCTCATTCTTCATCAATAAATTAAATTGTAGGCCACATCCTATTAGGTCTGCAAATTCAAAGCTATCACACCCCCATATGAAAACACAGCATTATTATGCAGTGTGTTGTCTGTTCTTCAGTCACTGCTGGTGTCACAACAGATTTCTGTATGTGTGTATATATATTTATATTTACTTATTGTAGATGTAGATAGATACATATTTAAAATATATCAGTCCTGGTCAGTTCATGTCCCTTCCATGAGCTCCCTCTGCTGGTGTCAGGGAATTCTCTCATGTCACGACTGTGTTCTGATTTTTCCCAAATTTCTTTGCATCATCCACTTATGTCTTCAGCATGAATATATTTGTATGTTTACTTCAGTGGATTTTAATTTATCTTTTTATCTTTTTTTGTGGTTTTCACATGCTAATGCTGGTAGTTGCAAACCCTTGGGACTTCCTGAACTTTCATTCCATCAGTATTCCAAAACTTTATTGCTCTTGTATCATACAAGGCTTTCAGTTTCTGCAAAGTCATCATGTAAGTGGTTGAGCTGTTGCTGAGTTTTTAGTCTGTTGGTCCACTGAGTTTTCTGGGATTTCCTATAACTGAGGTTGACTCTGTCTTTTTTCCAGCCTCAACTAGACAAAAGTCTCATTTTTCAGGTAAAATTCAGTATCCTGTATTGAATATATTGTATCATGTGGAATGATACAAGCCCTCTTTACACATGAATCAAAATCTACTCTTCAAAAAAAAAAAAAAAAAAAAAAAATTTTGTCTTGAAAAAATAGTCAATTGAAGTCAGAGATTCAAATGCACCTGGACTCATATTTGTGCTTGGAAAGCCAACAGAGTTCATCTTAATGGAGTAAAAATTTGCCCAGAAGAAATTCAAATTGGCACTTACTGGTGCAAAATTTCAATGAAAAATACTGATATGTCTAAGTGGGAGGTAGAAATACATGTAAAAGACCATGCTGATTATAAATATCTTGTGTAATAGAAAAGTTAATGTGAAAACATTACACTCCTCCCTCCATGTCTCAGAAACTACTGATGCTGCTAAAAGGCTGGATCTTTAATTTCACTGATTTGTTACAAAGTACAGATAATTAGTCTTCTAAAGGGTTCTGCTGCTCCATGAGAACAGCATCTCCTTATTTTTGGTAGCTGATCATACATTTTGTATATTCTACATTAGAGATAGGGTTGAGAGGTTGACAGGAGGGATTTTTTCCAATGAGCCAGTGAGTTCCAGGTTTCTGCTGCTCTCAGTGAACCTGCCCCATGGCTGCTGTATGGACTCTGATGTTCTCTGAGTGATATTTAGCCCTGAATGCAGACCTGGTGTTGGGAGTTGTGCAAGACAGGAAAACTGCTGGGAAAAAACCTACAGAGGAATATATTGATGCAGTGAAGAGCAGAGGTGGTTGGGCAGTTTGGGGTTCTCTGCACTCTTCAATGTGGTTTTATTTTGGTCACCAGTCCCTCTTATAGCTATCAGTGCTCTTTCCACATGATAGTGTATTTTGCATGAGGGAAACCTTTGGGATTTATTTGGGAATTAAAGCACATGGCTTATGGCTCCCTAAGCAGAAGTTTGGCATTGCAGGTATGTAGCAAAGCAGAAGTGATGCTGATATTCTGAATAGCTTACTGAAACAGCCCTGGGAATGTTGGCTGCTCTGGAAATTCTGCCTTTTGTGTTTTTTCCCCCTTGATTCTTTGTGGAGAGTAAAAAGAAAAGGTGTGAAGGCTGAAAATGTCATGTTATATTCAATGTTTTTGCAAGTATTAAATATGAGTTATGTCATTTTTATTGTTCCTGATAAATCTTGTTATTCTCTTCTTGCCCCATCAGACTGAACATTTCTAGATTCTAATCTGCCTTAGGTCCCTTTTCATTTTAGAGAAATGGCAGCCTAATTTCAGACTAAGGCCTATGAATATATTTGCATCTAAGGTGTAATGCTGCTTGTTGTGGGAAGTTAGGTGATCAGAAAAATGAGGGAGAAGAGGAAAAAGGTATCAAGTTTCAGAGCTGGTGATACAGTATGTGGGCTGTCAGTGTTCTCAGGTATCTGTGAGCTGTAAAATCTCCTCTTGGCTGCTTAATTATCCAGAGGAGAATGCCAACTGGCAAGACTATTTTTTCAAGTCTTCATTTAAAATTCAAATTGAGTAACATTTTTTTATTACTGTAGTCAGTAGTATAGAGTTGCACTTGTAATGCTTATAAGAACACAACCTAACATCAGGAGCTAATTGTTAAATTGCAGTGTCCCCTTTGCAGGGCATGGACTTTTCTTGCACACCCTTGTTCAATGAGCAGTTTAAGCAATAAAGTAAATGTTTGGTATTGGTAATGCTGTAGGAGAACTGTTACATGACTTGAGGAACATAGAATGGTTAACCTGTGGCAGGCCATTTTCTATTAGATTACCCATTAAATGCTGTTTTAGTGAGTAGTGCACTGTACTTGTATCTAGAGTACTTTATGTAAGATCTATGTAAGGGAAATAAATAGGTTTATTAAGCATTTTTATGTAATTGATTGTAATTATCAATTATGTAATTTAAGCATTTTTGCCTCTTTTTACCTGCAGTATGGATGGAGCAGACCTGTGTTTTGAAATTGTGAAGAGAGCAGATGCTGGATTTGTCTACAGTGAAGCTGTAGCCAGGTATTTATTATAATTTTAATTAATCCCTCTGGATAAATAGAAAAGAATGGGATATACTGTTGTACAATCTGTTAGCTAAAAGTTGAAAGTTGGAGTACTATAAATAATCCTGTTTCCACACTCTAGATGTTTATTACAGTAATTAGTATAATCAAAGAAGAATTTTGGAGCATTTTGCCATTTACTAGTTACAGATTTGGATGAGATTACTGAGTAAAACTGTATTTCACATCCAATACCTAATTGGCTGTGTTTGCCATTATAGATCTCATATAATGGCATGAAGGGACTTGACTGACAGGGTGAGAAATTAATGGTCTTGCTACATAAAGTTGGTTTGGTTTTTTCCTTCAGTGACCTGAACAGGTCACTTCACCTTTTCACTTATGAGATTAACTAAGATGAAAGTGTCTATAAGTTTGCAGAAGGGTAATGAAACCCACTGTCCTAGTGGCCTGATAGTTGAGCCCAAAGCCACAGGATTCTTTGCTTGCCTTTCTCAACACTGTGGATTTTTTAGTGTTGTAGAAACCAGGTTGGGGGAGACATTAAAGTCTGTATTCCAACCTCCTGCTCAAGGCAGGGTCAGCACAGCATTTGTATCAAGTTGCTCAAGGCTTTGTCCAGTGGAGTCTGGAATACCTCCAAGGAGGGAGATTCCACAGCCTCCCTGAGCAGCTTGATCCAGTGCACTGGTGTGTTCCTATGGAATAAAACATTGACTTTAACCAGTTGGAGCCTCCAGAGGACAAGGATTGCCTCCCTTAGCCCACAGCAATGCTCTGATGCAGCACAGGATGCTGCTGGATGTGTTTGTTGGCTCTGTTGTGGTCTGTGATCTTTGGGGCATCCTTTGGACACAGTAAGAGGTTCCTCTCCAATCTGCATCAAGCAAGCCAAGACCTTGGTGCAGTCCTTTCAGGACAAATCAGGCACTGATACTCACTTTTTTCTTCTTCCCTTTGTGTTTTGTTACTAAAAAAATAAAAAAGGAGGGTCCCTGACTTCCTTGTCATGTCAAGCAGAATTACTGAACATTTGAAACCTGGAAAACACAGATTTTTCTTTACTGTTTTCCCTCAGCTTTAATCAGAATAATTCTCAAACTTTAGATTGTATTATTTACTATTATAAACATAAACTCCATTCTACAGAACTCTGTATATTTGAGGTTAAATTGGTTGGTTAGTTTTTTACAGTTAGATAGTTAATACTTAGATTGTTAAATGTGGATAGTAATTTCTCCTGCAGGTTTGTCATGCATAATGTGTTTGTTTTTTCAGTCATTACATGAGACAGATACTGGAAGCTCTACGTTACTGTCATGATAATAATATAATTCACAGAGATGTGAAGGTAAGAGCGCTTAATTACCTTTTTACCACAATAATGCAAAGTACTGAATTTCAATTTCTATAATTTAGAGAAGGGAGGAGCTGTAGAAAAGGAATCTCTATTTGTTGAGTGTCTTTACTCTTACTGTGTCATGTGAGATTAAAGCTCACCCTAATTCCATCAATATAGAACACTTAGGAGGTCTGTGTTCACAAATTACACGTGCATTTGATTACAACTTGCTTTGAAAGTCAGTTTAATTTCTAGTTTTTGAATATTCATATGGAATCTGTTTGCATTTTGTTCTTGTTAGGAAAATGTGTATATAAACTAATTGCATAAATTAAACTGGAATTGGTAGTTTATTGGCATCAATTTGACAGCATAATGACAGCCTTCATTCACACCAAGATTTCATAGAGATGCACATGCTTAAATGCTGCAATATTAGTAATATTATCTACTTCTTGGAGACAGTCCAATAAACACTTATTATTATGGAAACATCTTTAATAAAAATCAAGTTGAGAGGAGAAATGCAGTGTTTAAGACCAGTATATGTACATATTGGTTTTGATCTGGTAAACTTTGTATTGTTTCTATGAATATTTATGGAAGAAGTTTATCCCAAAGTACTTCAATGTGAGTAGCTGGGAGTTTTAAGCCAGGTGAATTTGACTGCCTGCAGTTTGAATATGCAAGTTCCTTGTTATTGTCATTGCCAAAAGTAGTTTTTCCCACTTCTCCAAGAGTTTGGTTTCATCCAAAATGAGTCAAGCACTGTAGGAGTTAAGGAAAATTCTAGCAAGCTCTGATGTTGCAGTTTGAGAAGTGACTCTTGGATTTTAGTGAATAGAGAAGATTGAAAAAGAGTAAACTGTGCTTCAAACTCCTGCAGGTGACCTCTGAGGGGTGAGAGTACAGACACTGAACTGGTGATTTTGTAAGAAATCATTTGGTCTTCTGTAGCCAGACATTGCAGACCATTCCCAACCTCTTACTCCTTTGCTTTTAAAATCAAGAAGATTATTATGTAGCAGGCTTTCTTTTTAAGTTCCATGTTTTAATAGTAATTTCTTAAAACAGATTCGAAAAATGGACTCTTAATTGCTGATAGAATGTCTCATCTTGTTCTCTGTTGAAGTTTTAGGTACTTTTAATTGTTTGGTTTTGGTACCTCATGAATTTCAGAATTAATGTCATCTTTATGTTGCTGTGTCTTTGTGAAAGCTCCACTTGTTTTTCTGGGATCACATTCTTGAAAAAACAACAAGTATTAGCTTTAAGGGCCTCTGAGGGGGACCTGTTTCACTGAGAGTAAAGTGGGAATTTCCTTTGGGCTTATCCTGTCTCTAGAACCTCAGAATCACAGGCTTGGTTTTGTTTTAATACCATCCTTAGAAATAAACCTGTCAAATTACATGGGTTAGGAAAAAATGTCCAAGGTATCAGTCTAAAGCAGTATAAACCAACAGTGTTTTGTTTTGTCAAAGGCAGTGCAGAGCTGTAGGGTTTGGGAGTAGAGCACATTAAACTAACTGCAGTATTCAGGCTCTAGATGTCACTGTAGACATTGTTTTGAAAGGAAGTAGTCTAAATGACCACTTCAGAAATTACCTGAATGGGTGAAAGTGAAAGTGCTTTAATAAAATTTGTAAGGTTGATATAGTCAGGCTACATTTTCTTCCCTTTTAGACTTTTTGTGAATGTTATTTTGAAATGTAAAATGCTTGATTGTTCTCTGCTGCACAGGAAAATCAGCACTTATAGCCCATGTAAGGTTTAGATGTCTTTCAGCTCCCTTAGCTCCTGGCTGATTAGGAAGTTAGACAGTTTGGAGTAGACAAAGTTAAAGTTTGATGTTGTCTGGTGCCAGAAACTTCACCTGACTTTTTCCAAGTGGCTTCAGCCTGGGACAAACTTGTTCACGTTCACCTCTCATGACAGATTAAAACATGAAAGCTTTCACAAGATAGACTGTAGTTGTCCTGATTGCTCTCACTGCTCTGTGAGACCAGATGTTTCTTGAGCCCCTACATCATTTGACCCCCTTCAGCATTGCTTGAAGGCTCTAAAATCAGTGGCAATCAGACACTTGCCTCACTCTCAGTTAACGTGGTCCTGCAATGCTTGGAGGCTGGGTCATACAGTGAGGAAAACAGAAGCTGCAGGAAAGTAGAAAACTCAAAAGACAGCTGTTCATCAGAAATGGGAATGTCAAGGACTTTCTCCCTTACCACATTTGTTCCTGTTGTGCCACCCTACTGATGGAGGACTCAGCCATTCCTTTTATTCTGTCATAACCTTGCTGTGTCAGGAATATTGTCAGGTGTCTATTGAAAGTAGCAGCATTGAAAGGCAGCCTTTCCATTACCAAATGTTATTGCAGAGCAGTTTGTGTACAGAGAAATTTTCATGTAAGAGAACAACAAAAGAAAAGGGGGAGGGGTGTGAGTCTGGAATGAGATTCTTTTCTTGTAAAACTCTGCAATTTGAGTACCATTTGTCACTGGCTTATTTTTAAGCAATAACTTCAACAGAATGTTTTTTATCAGTAAAACATCAAGAGGTTTTGCAGTCTTTTGTGAGCCTCTATTGTTATATAGAACTTTCCATCATTGCAAAAACCTTATTATAAAAATATCTTTTAATATAACTGTTGTTAAAATAATTTAATCACATCAAGAGCTTTAGTTGCAGTGGTTTTATCCTTAACTCATTCCAAGTACTCCAGCCTTGTTCTATGCTTTCCATGTAGTTTGAGTACCTATATGTTGCTGATTAGCAAATTGATGTGCAGCTGGGGTCAGGGTGAGCCTGTCAGCAAAATGCAGGCATTCAGAATTTTCATTATGAGTTTATCTTGGTAGGTGTGAATGTTTGTTTCCTATATGTGATCGTCTAAATAGATAAACCTGCTAAAGCAAAAATGCATGTATTCTGCCTTCTCTGTCATTAAGATTCAGTTCAGTATTTCTGTGACTGGGAAAGCAGAGAGTTTTTCCAGGCAATAGGACCAAGCATTATGCTCTACACTGTGTCATATGCACATCTGAGTTGGTCCAGGTGACCTGAGACCTGGTCTGTGGATTGATTTTCATGGTGATTTTTGCACTGTACAGAACTTAACCCGGGATGTGAATTCTGAGAGCGCACTCAGTTACCACTTCTGTCTTTCATTGCTTCAGCTGCTTGTAGCTCAGCATTTCAGATTTTGCTGGTAGACTTCAACACTTCTGCTTTTAGGCATACCTAAAAAATGAGTAAAAGTAGTATATATGTTTGTGTGTGTTTATGTAACTGTATATTCTGCTATTTTAAAAATAACCAGAATAGAATCTGTTCTTTAAGACAGTCTTCCCTTCTCCATCTTTGAATACCCAAAACAAAAAATCTGTTGCATGTTACTTTCCTTCCACTCTTTTCACTTTGAAACTTCTGTGCTTTCAGTAATAATTGCTGTTTTTTCTGTATTTTCTGGAATTTACTGGGTCTTTGAGATCCAGTAGCAACTTCTTGGTGATGATTTTGTTACATAACAAGTTGTTAAAAGTGATTAAGGCAGCAAAACTGCTATCAGAGTTGCAATTGAAGTGTCCTACCTGGCCACATTTTTTCTGAGGAACACTTCCTCATTCAGTGTGCAAGTTAAGACACTCCAAAAACAAAACTTCCAGTATTTTTTTCTCAGTGTTTCTTCGGGCAGTGCTCTTTTCCCCCTGTTTATTTTCACTCCTGTGCCTTTGCCTCCTGTCTCAAGGTCCCTGTGCTTGTTTTGTCCAGCCCTTTTCCTATTGACCTGTTAGTATGTTCAGAAGCAGTTTTGCTGAGAAGTGTATTTATTCTGCTTGGCCTACCTGGATTTGAACATTTACAAGCTTTCTGGTCACTAAGTTTATATGTTTCAGTCATTTGCTCACACAGTCAAAAAACTTGTCTTCTGATAGGTGAGCTTGCTTCCCATGCAGCACATTTGAATGGCTTAACCAAAAATTTGACAGACACTTGCGGTTTCTAAACTTCTTTGCAAGGTGCTATGCCTGTTTGCCTTATGATTTTATGTTCACTGCAACAGAAATGAATTGTTTCGTTGTTTTTATTAAACAATTCACATGTCACCTGCTAACTTCTAATTTTGGCACCAGCATATCTAAGCAGTGCAAAAAGTTTGCCACATGAACTCTATTTTGCTGTAGTGTTTTCTAAATTTCCCTCATGCCTTTAAGTTTTGGGGGATTTTTCCTCCATGAACTCCTTTGTCAAATGCTAGACCAATGCAGGACTCAATTTGTTGTTTCTCAAATTGCCTGTACTGCAGAAAAGCTTTTCCACTATTTGAAACAAGAAAAACTTTGATGCAGTTAAGAACTTTAAAGGACATCATCTTGGCCAGATTACTCAGGAAAAAAGTCAGGCATATGTCTTCTGTTGGTGCTATGTAGGAACTATGGAGTGGGATCTTGTTAAGAGTCACAAAGTTATATTTGATTAGGAGTTCCTAAAATTTTACTCATTTTTGTGCCTTTTTGATAAACACTGAGGAACAAGTGGTTGTGACTAGGAAAGCATAGGAGGAATGGCTTCAGCCTATGCTGCCTGCAGAAGCTGTGTTAAGAGAAACAACCCCAGGCAGGCATTGTGCTGAGATAACTGCAGCTGCATTCAGACAGGACAGAAGTGGTGGGGTTTGAGTTTGTCTGTGCAAATTAGAAGGGAACTTTGGTGGTGAACTGTACCGCTCACCCAGAATTGCAGCTGATGATCTAAAACCTGTCAGCAGCACTTTGCCATCTGGAAAGCTTTGTCTGCTCAGTTGTGTCTTGCTGTGGTTACTTGGCCACTGGATGTGCAGCACAATTGTGGTTCAGCCATCCCAAGGAAAATGTCTGTGCTTTGTTCAACCTCCTTGTAAAGGAAACCTGTGTCCAAAACTCATTACTAATAACAAGAGAGAGCTGGGTCCTCAACTTCAGCCTTGTTTTTGCCTTCTTCCTTGACTTTTTTAGGTAAAAGGAACTGTGCATAGGTCAAATGTAAAATGTCTTTTGTATTATGTGGATGTATGGGTATCACACTGTTTGCTGTACAAACTCCTTGGATTCATTTGGATATACACATTGGATTTATTATGGCTAAGGTTGGTGTAGCAAGCAAGATGATTTGAAAATACAATATGTTACCATTTTATTTAAATATTTACCATTTTATATCAAAGCCTGCCTAAAGGTAGTTAAAATTAGTTTATTATTATTTATAGTCTATGAAGATCTTTCTATATTCCTTCCCATTTCAGTGAATATATCATTGTTACGTTATTGATGTTCTGGTGTGGATTTTGTAAACAGGCCATAAAGACTTTTCTTAAATGTTTTATCTAGCAGAAGGGTTATAACTGGATCTAAACTGCATTTAGCAGCAGCAAGACAAGTAAGGAAATTTTTAATTTCCACTAGATAGTTTAACCTTGGACAGTCATCTGTAAGCAGTACATAGAAAATTGGCTTAAAAATATGGTATGGAAGAAAGCAGACAGTTAATATCATCTGGATGACAAGAATGTTTCTTTTCACTTTTCTGTAAATCAGATGTTTTTCTCCAATAGAGGTGTTTTTTTGTATTCTGCTCAGATGTCTGGTAAGAGAGTAGTATGACCACAAAACAGCCATAAAAGACAGAAAAAAGCACGCAGTGGCAAAGGAACCTGCAATCATTTCAGGACGTTCACCAGCTTCTACCTTGATGTTGTAGCACGTGGGGAACTCTCCTGAAACCCTGTCCTGGATGTTGTACGTGATGGCTGTGGCTGTTATGCACAGCACAATCAGCCAGATAACGACACACAAATATTTAGCGAATTTCGGCCGCCGGAATTGGTGCAGCAGGCGCCCACAGAAGTTTCTTGGGAGAGCTGGGCAGTGCTGTGTGCCACAGTTCTTGGTCAGGGTGGCATACTGGCTGAAGGCAATGGAGCTCAGGATGGTGATGGTCACGTACATGCTGACCTGCATCACCAGTGCCCCCAGGTGATGGGCGATCCTGCACGCCAGCGAGCCGTAGGGCCAGCGGTGCCCGCCCGCAAAGTAGGCAGCCAGGAAGGGCATGGTGCTGCAAACCAGCAGATTTGCAATCACCAGGTTGGCCAGGTAAATGTACTGTGTCCTTCGGGTGGGAGCTTTCTGTGAACATACCCAGGCAGCCAGAATGTTCCCAAAGAATCCAGCGGGGAGGAGGCAGGAGTAGATGATGGGGAGAGCTACGGTGGTAGCTGGCGATGGCTGCAGACACGATGAATTCATTTATGGCAGTATTTCTTGAGTGGTCAGAGCTGAAACAATTGAAAAATTAGTGTTTCTGTAATGTGCATCTAGCATCTCTTCTTTGCTCTTACCTCAGCTGTTTCTTTGCCTCCCTGACTTTGAAGTGTTCCTTTGATGCTGTTACCTTAAGTTTGTGGGAGGTTACAGTTGGGGCATTCTCTTCCACCAAAATTTCATGAAGAAGAGTTAAACCCCGGAGCTTTTATGTGCATTCAATCTAATAAAATAAATTAGGAAGCTGAAGGTTCAAGCTAGGGTCTGGCAATAACTTCTGTAATCTTGGTTTATTTCTCAGTCTTCTGGAAAGTCTGTAACCTAATTTAGAAACCACTTACAGACCAGTTAAAATTAAATAAGCAAATTAAGTGCAAAGAATTACTTTAATTGCAGAAATGCAGAAGAGTATCTGTACTTCCATTTAACTACAAATTAGTCTGTATGCTGCAAGAATCTCACTATAAATACTTATTCTGTCCTCATGTCTGTATGTGGTGTTACTTTATCACAGCTTTAATGTTGGATGTGCATTTAGCAATTCAGTCTGTGTTTTTTAGCATTTACAATGGTGGTTGAAAACTGCAGTATATTAATTTTTTCCAGGTTCCTTTTTCAGTCTTTTCTCATTTTCCAAACCGAAAATAAGACTTGAAAGCTCTACGCAATGACTGCATGTAAAAACTGACATTTCAGCTTACAACCTTGTAGTGGAGAGTTTTTATTGTTGTAAGCATACATATACATATGTGTTTCAGTGGAGTGTACCCTAGTTAGCTTTTTTCATGTCAAATCATATGGAAAAAAATAACAGATTTCAAACTTAGTGACTGATAATAATTTTTTTTAAACAGCTGTTAGCAAATGAACTCAGATGCTGAAGAGGATTTGTTGTCACAATGATAAACAGCCCAGACACCAATTATAAAAACTGTGCTGTAGGTAGTATGTGACAAACCTGTAAATTAAACTAACACTCATAGCTCTTGCGTTTTAGTGTACACTAAGTTCCAGATATATTATTGACCAAAATATATTGAATTATTTTATTATAATGAGTTAAAGTCACAAAGTAGTTTTTGAATTTACTGATTTTAGAAGTCTAACGAAAATTTTTGTGTCATTGACCAAATTCCATCAGGTAAAACAAAGAAGTGTTAATTTCAAGCTTACCTATACAAGCTGCAGGCACCTTCCTTTGCTGAGAGGAAATATTTCTGTCTGGTGTCAGTTTTATCTCCACTGCTGCAGTGAAAATGATGGCACTGGAACCTGGAGAGTAGAGTTAGAAATTTCTCTCTGACATAACTAGATTTTCAGAGTGTACACTTTCCTTTTACAATGTCAGGAGGCAGGTAGGCATTTATAGTTCAGAAAAAATTATGTCTGTACAAAAAAAGCTTTGAAATTGTCAGGATCAGCTCCATTGGGAAAAGGAAAAAAAAAAAAAAAAAAAAAAAAAAAGCAGCTGTAACAGTCCTTTGGGTACGTCACAGAAACACCTTTAAAGCAATCCTTTATATAGTGCTTTCCTCTTTTGGGGGGTGGAGGGGTTCTCTTTAGGACTGCCCACTTTCCTTTGTGCTGCTATTTTATGCATGGAAACTTGTCCTTTCAGTCATATTTAACAGTTGTTCAGCTCCTCAGGATGCCTTTTCCCAAAGCCCACGTGCAGCAGTTCTGTGTCCATGTCTGTCCCCAATGAGTAACCGAATGGACACATCTCTTCTGCCTAGTCAGGTGATGGATTGTGTGAAAGCAATTTACAGCTGATGTATCCAAGGAAAATGGACTCACTGTCCAAGAAATGCAGTGCTTGACACAATCAGAGGTGTACACAGGACAGTTTCCTTCCTCCACAGCGTAGGTATGATCACAGATCAAACTCTGTGTAGCTCTCAGAAGTTGAGACTTTGAGTTTTCTGCTTTCCGATACATCTGTGGTTGTAAGATAAGGCTTTTCAACACCTATAAATAAGTTCCTTTTATGAGAACAGAAGTTTGGTACGTTTCTTGTTTTGCTAGTTTGGCTTTATGTTTAAACATGGACTGTAAGAATTTGCCTCATGATCTGTTACCGTTGTTCAGTCTCATTATTACTGATTTTTTTTTTTACTAAAATGGACACATAAGCTGCTTTCCTATTATGAATTCATAGCTGAACTAATTTACATTTATTTGCTGTGGAGTATTAGTAATTAGGTTGTAAAGCTGTAATTAGTTTGCATGTACTTTAATTCTTGTTCTTGTTAGATTTAATTATGCCTTGTTTTCCACTTTCAAATGTGTAGTTATATAAAAAATCATTTTAACAGAGAGAATCCTCTGTTTATTATATGTTTAATAGTTTCTTTTGTAGTGTTAGAAGTCCTTGTTACTGTGGTGTTCCACTGAGGTTTAAAGTTGCTGAGAGTGGTGTGAACAATTCCAGTTGGCAGGTTTTTTTAAATTACTATTACTTGGTTGGTTATTGACTCTTGCCTGTAGTATTTATAATTTAATGATAATAACTCATGCTGTAAGAGAGAACTACTACATTTTTTCTTAATTATTGTATGATGATAGATTGTTCTAGTGAATTAGAGTCTATCAGACTTTATTTTGGAATGGATGACTGAGAGCAGAAGCAAAGTAATGAGGTATTGAAAGTTTTTTTAAAATGCCACCTGTCCCAGGAATACAGCTACAGTTTTTTTCTAAGCTGTAGCAAGCATCTTATTTATTCTTTTAGTGGACTATTTCCATTCACCTAAGTTGAAAATGGTGTGGCATGTCTTAAAATGTATTTGAAGATACTCGAACACGTGCATTTTTTAATTCCATTCACCCTTAAGTTCTTCATAATTATTTTTATGTGTATCATTCAATGATTTATATTTTCTCCATTTTCAAGCCATGATCACTCTTAATTTATACATGTACTAGATTTTATATTGCCAGTAGTTAGCGTATGTTGCATTTCATCCTTATGGGTAGACAAGTTGTTTTCTCGTCCTAAGAACACAAAACCCAGGACATTCCCAGTGGCAAAATTCCTCAACTTCAGCAAGGCTTTGACATTGTCTCTCACAGCCTTGTATGTGCTGTCAGGACATCAAACTAAAGCTTCCATATGTGAACTTCTCAGTTCTGGGAATAATGTGATTTTTCACTTGTTTTTCAGTGATACAAGTTGCACTCCTCTTTTATAATGGCTGTCTGTCTGCCCTCAGGAACATCAGTTTTGCAAGTTAAAACCATAATTACACTTAATTTCAGTGCAAAAGTGAAAGTTGATTGTGGTTTAACCCTGGTAGGCAGGTGTGCCCTCACAGCCTCTCACTCACTCCCCCTCAGTGGGATGGGGAGCAAAATCAGAAGGGTAAAAGTGAGAAAACTTGTTTATGATTTATGCCTCTTGCCCCTCTTGTGGCTGCTGTGCTGCAGAACAGACCTCCCCTTCTGGTGCTCCCTCCTGCTTTGTCTGACACACTCTGGTCAGATCTGCCAGTATCTGAGTGCTGAATAGGTGGTTGTGGTTTTATCCCAGAAAGCACCTACATCCCACACATTTACTTACTTCCTCTCCAGTGAGCTGGGAGGGAGAATTGGTAGGGTAAAAGTGGAAATTAATGGTTTGTGATAAAGAGTTTAATAAGCTTAAATAAAAAGAAAGAGGCAGAAACAAAAAAAAAAGTCACAGAAAGCAACCCCATCTGACCAGTGCCCAGTGAGTTCCTGAGAAACGGCAACACAGCCAAGCTTCCTTCTTGGCTTCTACTGCTGAGCATGGCACATGTGCTGTGGGATTTCCTGGGGTCAGCTGTCCCTGCTGTGTCCCCTCCTGTGCCCTTGAGCAGCCCCAGCCTCTCAGTGCTGGGGTGTTCTGAGGGACAGTGACATCCTGCTTGTTGTGCAAGTGCTGCTTAGCAATGGCTGAAACATCTCTGGGCTGTCAACACTATTGTGATCACAAGCCCAATCCACAGCCCATATTGAGGAGAACTCTGTCCCAGCCAAAACAACCACAAGTCTGGTACGTTTTTGGTACACCATGGGTTGGTATTTAAGTATGTGTTATAGATGTGGGTAAAGAAGTGTCCTAGGTTACAATATAAAGATACACCCAAAAGTATGTATTCTGTCACCATCTGCTGAAACCAGGTGGGGCAGTGATTCTTATGTCTGTGGGAGATATCCTCTGCTAATGGGCCATCTGTTAAAAACCAGATGGGGCAATGTTCTTTATCTTTCCCATGACCCACCCTTCCTCCAGGGAGATATCTCCTGTTAATGGGCCATTGAGTCCCACTGCATGGCTAATAAAATTACATCATCCCATTGGGAGATGCTCTAGCCAGGGGGAGGAGCCAAACATTTCCTACCTAGATAAAAACTGAGATTTTTGAACACCAAGGCAGCCCTTACCCACTGGTTTCCAGAGAACAAGAGCTACCAGACCTTTCTACAGAATCACTACTTCAACAAGATCATTTCATCTGGACTGCTGCTACCACCCTGACTAGCAGAGTGTCAGGTTGTATTCTGACTCCATCAATGGTTTTTTCTTTTGTACTATTGCATATATTTTTTTTCCTCCTTTTTCTATTAAATTGCATTTCTGACTTTGAGTCTCTCACTGGTTTTGCTTTCAAAACCATTACAAAAAAAAAAAAAAATCAGATTCATGCAGTTATATGGGGATGTGTATTGAGTTAGCCTTTAAGTACAGAAAGCAAAATAAATAGAATTACCTTAATGTTAAAATTCACCTGAAAACTCAGGTATTTAGGAAGCACTGGAAAAAGAAGTAAGACACACTGTTGGAGTGACTGGTTCTGTGGTCATTTGACAAGTCTCAGTGTGACTTTCAGCAGCTGTCCCAAGATGTTTCAGGACTGTTTGTTCTTCTGTAATATTTTTTTGTAACGCTTGGCACTTTAACCATCGAAGTTGGGAAAACTGATTGGAGAAAAAAATATGTAGGATTAATGTTTATTATTATTATTATTATGCTTAAGGATTATTAAGGATTATTATTATTATTTTTCTTTTTTTTTTAATAAAGATACCTGCTTTTGTTTTTTGGTCAGTAGTAATTGCTTCCTACATGACAGTACTGCCTAGTTTCAAATCCCTTTCTGAGCTAGTTGATACACCTGGCCTTTAACATCTCAAAGCACTGATTCATACAGTTGAAAGAAACAAAAATGTTTTCTGATAGCTTTCTGTGGTTTTCCTTTGCTCTGACTGCTGCTCCCTTAATGCTGCACTTTGTCACGATCATGTGGTCTTCCCTGTTCCCCTCTTCTGTGCCATGCCTGCTCTTAGAGATTTTCTTACAGATTCCCTTTCAGATTTTCATTTCTGAGCTGGAGAGTTGATTAATTTAATGCAGTTTGGATTCTCAGTGTCGAAACCCTGTACTACTACTAGATCTTCGGAAGAGATCTGTCTATTTTGGCAGTGCTGCTGTGTCCATGAATTACAAACCTTGTAAATGAAAATTCTGATCTAACGCTTTGTTCAAAGGAATTTTAAAATTCACATTTGGTTCAAGCTGCTGCTGTTCATGTCTGTCCTCTCCTGAGTTCCCCAGCCCACACCCTCACCCCAACCTGATGTTCAGTATCATCAGCCAACTGCTCACAGAATAAGCATAGAAAAGAAAGAATGATGAGATCACATATATATCTTGTGAAATTATGGTTTATAAACTCTACTAGATGTACCAAAATTGATGTGACTATGTCAAACTACAGTATTGCATAATAAAATTGCACTGTACAAATACAAAACCAAGAGAAGCATTAATATAATAGGATGACAAAATAATAGATAAAAGATCATGAAATGCAATTACTGTGAGAATCAGTCAGAAATAATTGTACAAACACCTGCATTGTATGCTGAAATATGTAAGAAAAAAGGCAGTTACTGTCATATCTTTATGAAATTACATGTTTGTTTGAATCATTCTTTTGAAGATTAAGAAACCTCCTATTTTTTATTTTAAAAAGAAAACTAAAACAAAATAGACTGGCTAGTCATTGTAATTTGTTTAATGTGTTTATATCCAGTTCCATCAAATCTGAATGATGTAAAATCACATCAAAATTAAACCAAGTTTATATCTAGCAGAGGTGAAGCCTTATGTTTACTTTGTTCAGAGTATTATGAGTATCTTCTGTAAAATCAGAATGTTGTATGGAATTAGTAATAATTCACACATTTTGGCACAGATTTGTCATTAAGAGTCACATGATCCATTAGAGAAGTTACTGGTAGTCATATTAAAACCAACTTCTTTACACCTGCTTACTTGAGCAGTACTGTTTGTACGTGTCAAGATAATAAATCCTTGTTTTACAGGGCTTGATATCTGACCTCTATTTGTTTCACCTTTCTGGTCTGTTATGCCAGACATTTAAGTTGTTCCTGGTTATGTTGCTTTAGTCATCTTTGTGCCAGACATCCCCACCTTTAGCTCTCTGGTTTTTGGGAAATATTTCAGTTTGAAATTTGTTTGTGCCTAAATACATAAAGCTGTTTAGTTTTAATCTGAAAATATAGCTTAGCTGTAGCTATGGAACATTGGTATTACATTGCTGATCACATGGCATCAGCAATTATCAAGATTATTTTAATCACATGGGAAGAAAAGTCTCCTTCCAGGGAGGAAGCATGCATCTGGAATGTGTGGCTTTGGAAATCTAGGAGTGGACCAGTAGCTGAGCCTGGCTGATCTTTTTGCTCTATTCTGCAAGTTTATGTTCCTTATTGAACTACTTTGTGCAGTCATCAAATTTCTCATATTGAAGGAAATCTTGGGAAATACCCATGTCATCTCTCCTTCATTTATTTCAAATTTTCTGAAAGCATTGCTTGCTTTTCCTCAGGTGTTTGACCTTGACGCTCATTAAAATGTTGGAAATACAAGAGTCTTAGTAGGATCAAATATTTTAATTTTGCTGCTTAATAAAACTAAGAGTGTCTTCTGTACTTAAAACTGAATTAATAGCTGTTGTATTCACTTCATTTTTAAGATGCACGTTGCTAAATTCTCAAATATTTTCTTTAAAAATACAGTTTTAAATGTAGTTAAAATACTGATCTCTTGGAAAACTATTACAACAGAAAAAACCATAAAATACATAAAATCTGTATTTAGATCTTTCAAACAGAACAAAATTTACTTTTTGCAAAATCCATCTATTATTTACATCCACAAGTTACTAATATTAATGTGTATATACAAGTTTACTTTTACAGATTCAAACCCCTACTTGGAAATCTCCCTAAAGAGTTAGTGTTCTAGTTTAGTCCAACACAATTTGTCTGAGAACTTCTAATTTGCTTTCGTGGATAAACAAGAGCGAAAAAATTCTTCTGAAAAGTTACTTCTCATTTTCACAAACAGAAGTAAGACTTCCCATTTTTCTTAACAGGAGGAAAGAGGCAGAATTAGTAGCTGTGGAGTAGATGATTTTGTGATCTGAAATCGGTGACCTGGAGTGCCAGAGATTGATGTAAATGTTCAAATCACAGATTTCTTCCTCGAGTAGCTGGAGTGAGGAGTGGTGGTGGATAATCGCTCCTGAGCGTATTGGCCAAGTTTTATGTCTGAAGTGCTCTCCAGGTTTAGACTCGACTCTCCATGAAGTTTTGTGCATATCAGTTGCAATACAGTCTTACGGACACTTCTGGACATTAGGAAATACATAACTGGGTCTAGGCAGCTGTTAAACGATGAAAATACGAGCATCACCTCATTGCACACGTGAATGATCTTTGTCCAGTGGCAGGATGGGGTTTGTAACTGCGATGTGATGTACACAAACCGGAATATGTGATAAGGCACGAAACAGATGGTGAAAATTATGAGAACAATGAAGGAATTTCTTGCTGTCTTGGTGTATTTTCCTGCATTGGGAAAATTTGCCCTTCTCCTCGAAATTTTCAGAAGGTTCTTGGCAATTTTTACATACGAAAGTATCAAAAGGAAAAAAACTACCCAAAAAATCACTACAATGATATAATTTAAAATTGCTTCAGTCTTCTCTGCATTCTGTTTGCTTCTGTAATGAAAGCACTTGGTAAAGTTGCTGTCCTTTGTCTTAAAGAAAGACGGTGCAACCACCACTATAAATCCTGTCAGTGCAATCGCCCACACCGTGCAACAGATCTGCACACTGCGGGCAGTGGTTAACATCTTTGGGCGCTTCACAGACTTATTTATTTTTATGTAACGATCCAGACTAATGAGTCCCAGCAGTACTATGCTAATGTACATGTTCATGTAAAACAGAGTTCCCACAACCTTGCAGAAAATCCGCCCGAACATCCAGCGGTTGGTGGCATGGTAGAGGATCCGGAAGGGGAGGCAGAAGATCAGCAGAAGGTCTGCAACCGCTACGTTTAGCAAGTAGACTTGGATAGAATTCCTTTTCTGGTGAATCCGCAGGAAAGCAAACAGGGCTACAATATTCCCAACCAATCCAACGACAAAAATAATGGAGTAAAAGAAGATCAAAGCAAGTGACAGTGAGTTGTTGTCTTCCAAGGAGCAGCTGCCATTACTGTGGCTTTCTGAGGCATTTATGGTCAGGTTGGTTTGGTTACTCCAGAGTTCTTCCTTGTGTGGAACAGTGGTTGGTAAATCAGCTGAAGTGGCAGCCATCATTTGTAAAGAGTTTTAGCTGTTCTGCAAAGAAACAAAGAGATTTTAAGAATTAAATCTCCATTCATGTGTCTGCGTGCTTTATTTCCTACGGTCTAATGTGATATAAACATAAAAAGCAAGAGCTAAAAGGAATAAATGTACCAAAGTATTGGTGTAGCTGAGTAGGAGGAGTTTCAGCCAAATATCATAAAATAATGTAAATCTAGGTAATCTGAAGGCAAAAAAGAACAGATGGTGTAGAGTACTCACACAGATAACTGTTTCTGTAATTATAGCATTATTACTGTCTTGGGTTTTAAAAGTCAACTATTACATTTTCCTGCAAACTTAAGAAATTTTTTATCTATAATTTATTTATAAATTTTTTTAGTTCAGTTCTTAGTGCCAGCATTTCTAGGACAGAAAAAAATTTAACTAAGGTGCAGGGACGGGTAGGCTAAGTATTCTCATTGTTGATACAAAGTATGTAGACGTGTATTAAAACAAGTCTAAACTCAACTGTATTAATTTTAAATACTTCAAATCTCTCACATCCAACTCACTGGTTTTCAATTTAAAAAGCATTCGTCAATTAATATTTATTTGGCTATGTACTGTGTTATAAGTAATCCTGTGAGACAGTATTATTGCAGTAGCTTGTCATTAAAAATCTGCACTTTCACATAAATTTAAGTGGTTTTTTCTTGACTATTCACAAATCAGTATTACACAAATAAACTACTATTAGGTGGAAATCACGTGAATGCAGTGACAGATTGTTTTCAAACTTTCCTTGTTTTCATGATTTTCTTTGCTTTCATTGGATAGTTTTTAATTTCGCTAAGCTTATTGCTGACCAGGAAGGTGCAGTGTGAAAGATAAAAGTCAGCCTTGACCAAGGAAGGAAAACCAGAAAAATGTGTGATTTGGTTTGGAGAGCAGTCACATGAAGGCATTTAGAGAGATGGTTATCACTGATAAGTAATGGTAAAATTTCCGTCTTCAACTTGTTTGTCATAGCAAGAAGAAATACCATAGAAAGTTTATTTAGAATATTTTTTGTTTTATAGAGGAAAGAGATTTTTTGCCATAATCTCACAAAATTTTCAGAAGTGGTTTTGGCACTCTAAACTTAGTTGTCTGGCAACTGTTACAGGAAAAAAAACAACAAAAAAACCACTGCTGTAAATGTATTCTTAAAATAGCTTTTATGCTAGATCTGTGTCTAGGCCATGCCATTTGCATGCTAAGCCTTAAAAATGCAAATTTACATTTAATTCTGTGATGCAGCCACAGTAGTGAGAATGGCAACAGTTTAGGTAAAATTCTTAAGAAGACCTAGTGTTCTTACAGAATCTGAATTTTTCAGAGGAGAGTCTAAAATATTTTGCCATCCTATGTTGTCTGACCCTACCAATTGCATTAAACTGGTAGGGTACATGAGCAGTTTCACAAACAGCTGTTCTCATGCTTGCCACATGAAATTGTCAGGGCAAGTAATTTCAAGAGGTTGATTTCAAACTGCAATGCTTTCAAAGACATCTTGAAACCCATCTACTGCTATGACTTCATGTTTAAGTTGCTTTTCTATGAGAATGTTTGCTATGGGGACTTGTATTAGCAGTGACAGGTTTAGGTCAATAAGAGAGAAACTTGGCTTACACTGCAAATGGATTGGAAACAAAACTTTTCACTGTCGTGAGCTGTGTCCCCTCCAAGCAAGCAGACATCCTTAAACCTAGGTATACTTAGAAAAGGATTTGGAGATCACTAACCTCTGCAGTTAAGAGAACTTAAGTATAAAAGAAGCCACTTACCATTTATATGTTAAGAGGTTCTGCTTGTTCTCAAAACCACTGGTGAAGACGGAGGAGAAACGTGCAGCTCCTCTTGTTAGAAAGCTACAGCAGCAGCTTCTCTGAAAGCGGAGAGCTCCAGCTGACTCGCACACTTGCCAGCAAGGGGAAGTTTTAACTGGTGTTGTAACTGGTTTGGTTTGGTTTTTTTAAAGGCATTTTCAACCTAGTTCATTTGGGCTATGCTGAGAGAGGTTCTGTGATAAATTTTTTCTCAGTTTTGCTCTGAATTTGGAGATTCGAGGTTTTTTCTCAGAGACTATGTTTCTGGTGGGCAGTGCCAGTGGCTTTTAGGGTGAGAATGGTGTTGGTGCAGTCTGTCATCTCTTTAATACTTCATGGAAATAGTGTCACTTCCTCCAGAATAGGGTAAAGATAAATCAGCACCACAGTGGAGTGGTACGTTTTGTTAACGTTTGTATCGTTCTCCCATCTACCTTTCTCCTTGCCTGGAATTAGAATTTTTGCTCTTTCTCACTCAAAATGACAGGACAAGAGGATGTGAATGTGCCCAAAGTGTGCAGCTTAACCACTTCACTAAGGCAGAAGTGAAATACAATGTGCAGCAATAATACCACCTGATAGTACGCTTTCAAGTGGGGCATAAGGAATTGAAAACTGCATTTATAAATTGGAAATTTAAGAGTGGATTCTTCTAGAAGACCTGGTATGATAAGGCCTAAATTTAATGAAGATCTCAAAACATTGTCTTGAAGGCCTTTGTTCTCATATAATTTAAACTTTTACAAAAAGACTTGGGTGGTTAGAGGTGATAACTTTACAGGTAGTCAGACTGAACTTCTAGTGCATCTTCTGAGTTCTTAGTTTTGCAGTGTAAGCAGTAATGTATTCTCAGGAAGTAGTATACAAATTTGAGATTCTTCATTTTAAATAATATGGTATTGAAAAGAAGCTTTGAGTAAACACAGGAATTTCTAAATTAAATGCAGCTGTTTGAGTATGTGTATTTAATATCAAATTGTGTTCTAATAGATTTTGTCTGTATGCTGCTTCTTCCTACAGCAGTCAGTACCCATCTGAATATATAATAATATATGTATAAAATGATATAATATATGTATAATACTATTTCATTTTTACATGTTACACCTCACTCTTATATTTGGAAAATCAAAGGTATAGATGGCTATGGCTGGAATTCAGTTTAGGCATCTAAAGAATATCCTTCACTGAAATATCCCAGGGGTGTTCATTTTCGTTCCTGCACTTGAGAAGTGCTGAGTGAATTCTGTGATTAAGGCTCAAAACAGAGTTTTTATGTTCTCTGTTTATAAAACAGTGTTTATGTTATCTGGGAAGGATAAGACCCCACAAAATGTATCATAGGCAGGATATTTCAGCTGGGGAATTGAAGCAGTGTAAGGGTTAACAGGATGAAAGACAAAAAGGAAAGGTAATGCCAGGTAAGAAGTTATAGACATGAGGTTTTTTATCTCCATTTTATCATAATTTCACTTTGTATTCCTTGCTGGTTCTAATAAGTTCTGAAAGGATTTTGCTGTGCCTGGGGCAATAGAAGGGAAGTCAATGTAGAAAGAAGAGTTCATGCCAGAGAACAAGATAACTGAAATTAAGGAATTGTTTTTAAAAAAACAAAATCTAACTTCTACTCACAGATTTATGAAATGAAGTTCTAAAATACAGATTGTGTTTCTTAAACAATGTAATAACTTGTCTGGATTTTTGTCTTTTCAGCCACACTGTGTACTGCTTGCCTCTAAAGAAAATTCAGCCCCAGTAAAGCTTGGTGGCTTTGGGGTAGCAATTCAGTTAGGAGAGTCTGGGCTAGTTGCTGGAGGTAAGAAATTTTCCTTCCAAGTTATTTAGTATTTTGCATGTGGTACTGCACAGTTCTGTTCTTCTGACACAGCCTGGCTTGCAAAACAAGAGCTCAAAAATGATCTTTCACTAAAGACTTTGTTAACATGGTAAATGCACACAGCCAAGCTAAATTGCTAGTGCAATGTGACATGCATTCACACATTGAGTATTAAATCCTTGTAAATGGTACTCAACAGGAGCTCATGCTGGTTTGATCAGAATAAAATTGAAAAAACCCAAAGAATTTTCCACTTTAAAACAAGCTTTGGCTTAATTCTTCCATGCTTGGTAAAGCAAAGAAAATCAAAATGCAGTCACTGAAGCACTTGAGTAAGGGCTTAGTGCAGCATTTCAGTGCTCCCCTGTTTGATGGCAATTCCTGTCAGAATGCTGTGCTGTTTAATAGCAAAATCTTACTAGTTTTCACATGTGATTCCTCTCTGTGTTTTGAAATTTCATTGTAATTATTGCATAAGACATCAATATCTTGATACGTATGTATATTTTTGACTGTGTTTTGTTTTCTGTGGATTTTATTTCCTCTAGCTGCCTTCCATATTGTTCCAGACAATAGGGTTATGCTTTAATCAGCCTGCACAGATGAAGACCCAATCAATTTTCTGATGCTTTCATTGCCAGAGTAGGGGACCACAACAAAACATTTTGTTGGTTTTAATATTTTTTCTTCTAAGTTAGTAACTTCCTTCAGTACCATGCTTCTTCAAATTCCTTATTTAATCACTTAATGTTCTGTGTCATTTTGACTTTTGTATGTTTTTTAAAATAGAAAGCAAATAAAATATAAACACACCAACAGCTTCCATTCCCTTCCAGATATTGCTGATACCCTGGAAATGTCCAAGTATCTTATTAACTAGAGACATCTTTTCCAAGAAAATACCCATTCAGTTAAGCTGTAATAAAAAAAGTCATTCCTTTCTTTACTTTTCTTGTGTTACTCAAATTATCTGTACCTCAGCCACTGCTTTTTTAGTGGTAGTTTCTACACTTTTGTTTGTAATCATCTCATTTTTCTCCTTTATGTACTGCTGAGCAGCTTTACCCACTTTTTCTGTTCCAGCCACTCTTCTGGGGGTAGTCAGATGCAGTGTACTTTCAGTTGTCTAGCAAGAAACACTCAAGTCCAACTTTGAAAAAAAAGAAACTACTGCATTTTCCCCAAAGTTTGCCATGACCTTCCTTTCATGTTACTGTTCCCAACGCTGTGATCCCACTCTCTGTTGCTGTGCTCAATCTCCATGCAGTGATCAGTGCTGGGGATTCTGTTTGCAGCTCTTAGAGAAGATCTCAAACCTCATCACTGTGATAATTATCAGTATCTCTTGCTTCTTCCACCTCAATTTCTGCCATTTTGGTCTGCTTTCACACACTTCTTCTTTCTTTTTTTTTTATTTTTCTCAGCTGGCATTTCCAATTTTCAGCCTTTTCATTGGCACTTGTTGCTTTCAGCTTCAAATTCCACTCATTTTCAGGGATACCCAGAGCAATTCCACTTCGTTTATATACTGTGGAAAGTCTCCTTAACAGACTCCTCTCTTTCTTCTCATCTTCCATTCCAGTCCTTAAAGCACAAACTCCTCTGTTATCTGGCAATTCTTTTCCCTGCCAGAATCCCACCTGAAGACAAATTACCAGACAGTTCCCAAAACAGAGCTGGCAAGATCTTATTTTTTCAGTTTTACAGTGTAACCCATATGTGTTATATGAAAGCTGTCAATACTGGCTGTTTGAGCTGGGCTATAAATTTCTTATAAATCAGTGTTTATCTACTTACTTGTTTAAGTGTGATATTCATATGCCCTATGGATAAGTGTCATAATAGTAACAATAATTTACAGGCACTTCTTATTTCTCAATTGTTTCATAAACAAGTAGAAATTATCCAAATAGAGAAGTCTGAGCAGTATCATAACCACCTGTTCACTTTCACATTGCTTTTCTAATTTCTAGAATGGAAAACATTGATTCCTCTTGACATTGTAAATTATTTCCCTTTTGGCATAGCATTATTTCCCTTCTAGCATGGCAATGCCTACATTTGGTGGTTAGTACATAAATAAAAAAATTCTCTATTAAATAAAATCTATGATGACATTAAGATAATTTTACTGACCTGAAATCCCCTGTGCTTTGTTTGTGCTGGTTTTCCTACTTTTGGTTTATCTTGACACACCTGAGCCTGGCAATCCCAGATTCTGTGTAGCCCCAGGAGAACAAACTGAAGGGAATTTTCTCCCTCAGTGTCTTTGAAGCCAGCCTTCAAGCTTAAAGCTTTTGCTTTGTATGGGACTGTAACATTTTTTGACTTGACAAAGATATCTTATCTGAATGTGCATAAATTGCTGGGGAATTATTCTTGTAATGAAGTTAAATTAAACCCAGGTATTAAAATCTTTTGGTATAAGTCCAAAGAGAGATTTTTAAAGTTTAGAAGGATTGTAACTACAGGGTTCTTTCAAGCAGGTGGATGGTTGTTTGAAAGAAGTGTAAAGGGGCTCATGACAAAAAGCTGTAACATCATACTAGATGCCATTGATAAAAATGTTTATAAAGGAGATTTTAGGAGTGACTGTATTTTATTACCTAACAATTCAGCTGAAGTTAAAGATCATCAGAATTTATAAGTGAATTCCTTTATGGAACAGCACATAGACAGTAAACAGTCTGTTGCATTGTTATGGTACAGCTGGAGTAGTGGCACCTCTGGGAAGTCAGTGATTTAATAGACTAATCTCACATTATGATCTCTGTCTCCTTCCTTGGAGAGGGTTTCTTGCAGAGCATAGTATGAATTGTCACAATATTCCCTTAAATGTGACATCAAATTTACCTGAGATCAAATATCTTAGATACTAAATCTTGGGGGTTTTATCTAGTATAGGATATAAAAGTCTGAAGGAACAAAAACCATTGAGTTCACAATTGGTATTTCCTTCTCTTAATCTACTTCATTCCTCCTGGTTTCAACTAGTACAAAAAAAGATAACTGTATAGACCTAAGTAGGGTGAGGTTCTTTATCTGTGGATAGTTAACTGCCTTTCACATTTTACCTTCAGCAGCAAAATGTCACAGATGCCATAATGCTAATCCAGTCCACTAGTAATTTTCATGTATTATGAGTTAGATGCCTCAAAATCCCATAGTATGCTAAAGTAAATAATCATCTTACTGGAAAACATCTTATGTATTCTTAAGAGAAGTAAAGCACATAAAAAATAAGTGCTCTTGGGTCTTTGTGAGCTGTGTTTTTAGACTTACTACAAAAACAGCAAAGGGAGGCATAGCCATAAATTTCCCTCTAAATTAGACTATGGAACTGGGGGGAGAAGGGGACAGAATTTTTTAGTTCTTTGTTTTGTTTCATTAGTGTAAAAATGGTTATAGAACGGTTTGTGTGGAAAAGGGACCTTTAAAGGTCATCCAGTCCAGCCCCCTGCCATGAGCAGAACACCTTCCACTAGGTGAGGCTGCCCAGAGCAGTCTGATCTTGAATGTTTCCAGGGATGGAGCATCTGCCACCTCCCTGGGCAGCCTGTTCAGTGCTTCACCAAACTGGTTCTTGGTTTTATAAACCCCAGGTTAGAAAACTCTTTTTAGTGTTGAAGGGTTTTTATACTGCACAGACTCTTTTTCTTTTTCATCATCAGTGTCTGATTGTATTTCAAAGCTTTCATTTGTTTTCCAAGGAGAACTAAAATTTTGTAAGCTGAGGTCCTATGCTAGTATTCTTATTTCTCTTAGAGGGTAGTGTTTCCATTTCTTTTTTTTCCTAAAAATTAAAAGAATGTGAGTCCCTTCACAGCTTTGCCTTTAAAAGGCTTTGTTTTATTTGACAGATACAACTGTGGTTTACTGTCTGACACCTCTGGGCTGATTTGAGAGTGCTTACAGAAGGCTAATGTGTTAAGAAATCATTTAGGTTTACTTCCTCTATTAGTTTTATGGCAGAAAAGGCCATGGAATTAATTATAATTTGTCTCATGTGAGCTTTGCTTGGTTTGTTTTCTGGACACTCATGTCCAGTTGTCCAATCAGCTGATGCATCTTTTAAACACGTTTTCTTCAGACAATCTTCTGTGCTGAAGCTGAATTACCCCTTCTCCCTGCCCCCCCTTTTTTTTTTTTCCTTTTTTTTTTTAATCTACTCATCTTCTCTGTACATCTGCTTTAAACATCTCTATTGTCTGGAGTAATGTGGAAAGGAATTAAGAGTAGTAAAGTACTGCCCTATCTGATCTGTTGTGTGTGATTCTTTGATTCCTTCCACATTATTCTGGACATCCCACTCTTTTAGAAACACCTTAATTTGTGAGCATATTTCTTATTACACTATTGTGAGAGGTCAGATGGTGATGTTTATTAGTACCTCACTTTTTTTTCCTAAAAATTATTTGTTCCAGTTGTTTCCTTATACATCGTTCAGATACTACTGCTGTTGAAAGACTCTCCTTCTGATATCTTGGTCATCAATCCCCTGCCTTAGGGATGACAAAATCTGATTGGGTCTCTCTATATACTCTTCTTCTTGTGGAAAGCATAGCCCTATTGTCTGGAATAATATGGAAAGAGTCATAGAAACTAAATTATCAAAGGTAAGTCAAAATTTATCTTTAGTGCTTGTAAATTATGTCAGATTGACAGCACCAGAAGACTGAAGCTCTCTGTTTATCCACAGGAAAAAATCAGCAAAATCAGCAACTTTATAAATTTACAGGCAGCCAACATGCCTTAAAAACAGGCTGGTAAGAAAGTTTACCTCTAGAAATAAGGTGTCCTTACCAATGTAACCTGGATGTACCTGTCCAGGCACTGAGTGCTTCCCAACACAGCAAACTCTTTGATGTAGGCATTTACAGTGATAAGGATGGAGGCAGGTATCACACTGGCTACATGCCACTGTTGAGTCTTTGTATAGTGATGATTGTCATTTAATGCCACTCTAAAACAGAGAAGAAGAACCTAAAAGCACACAGACAGAAATTGATTCCAGTCTTCCATATGATTTCTTCTCAACTAAAAATCCTCTGTGTGTGCATGTATGAAATCTGTATTCAATTAGTGTTGTTTTTTCATGCACAGTCATTTTAATATATCCTTAAGTGTGTTTATATTCTGAAGAATAAAAAGCCTGTGGAAGGCAGTAGTTACCTGTTTCAGAGAAAAGTGCCTTTGCTTACTGTTTTTTCTCACATTGCCTCCAAAAAGATGCAAACTTTCTCTCAAAATACCAAAGAGTATTCCAAAGCTTCTAAAATATTTTAAAACTGAGCTGAGAACAAGTCTAAACTTTTACACTGGACATATTTAGAAGACCCATTTTTCTACCAAATAATTTTCAGCAGAAGTTATACTTAATCTAAAGGGCAGTGGATATCCATGAATTTAGGCAACTTTGCTGTCTGTTGACTGTATTTATACTGTTACTGATATTCCTTATAGTTCTTGTAGTTGCAACATAGGAAAACTCCCCATCTGTGTAAGGTCATGTGTGCACTTTGTTAATTTTGCTGGGCTGAGTGCAGTTCAAAGGTATTGCTCAGGTCAGTTTTTAAAATAACTTCAAAATCATCATTTGCTTCTTTGGTGAATCCAGTGGGGTGGTCTCAAGGATAACAGCTGCCCCAGAAATTACTCCAGCCCCTCATCACAGAGGCCACCCCTCCATCCCAGGACCAGCTCCTTGACACCTAAATTCCCACATTCCATCATGCTGTTGGATTGCTTTCATAGCATGTGTTGCTGCAAAATATGCTGTTTACATCAGGAGAAAATGTAGTTGTTTGCAAGGACACAAGATGTTCTTTTGTAGGTTGCCCTTCACTCTACTGAAATGCCCAGCAGACTTGCAAAAAAAAACCCAGAGGCAAAACCCAAACCTCTAAGCGTTGTTCTCACAGCACATAGTCATTTTTGTACCATGTTCACCTTTGCAATTTCTTATTGAAACCACAAAAAGTTCCTGAGTTGAGAAGGGTGGCACATAATTCTTGAAAATGCACATTAGATATAATTTGATATATATAAGGTTTGTGGTTTCATTAGCTACTTTATCCAGACAACTGTACCTTAATGCTTCTTTTAAATAGCTTGTTAGCCCATGTGATATTTTGTCTTCTGCTGATTTCTCCTGTTTGTCTTTGGAGTAATCCCTCTTCACACTAGTCAGATTTTATAACAGCAATTATAAAGCATGGTGGGAAGGCAGAATTTCCAGAGAATATACGATTTTCCATTTATATTGTTCAAAAAGATTTAAGTGAGCTTTAGTACCACAAAAGATCTTTTTTAAACACATAAGAAAGGTTACACCTGCTCCAAAATTGCAAATGGGTTCCTCTGCACCCTTGTCTCAGGAAGTTCCCACTGAGACAAACAAGATTTGGGTAAGCCAGGTGTCTGATCATCTCCTGAATCGAAGGTTTCCAGTCTGTGACACACCACGAACATCACATGAGCAATATGAGGACATAGAAAAATGCTCTCTGAACAGGCAGGTGTTGCTGCTTTTGCACAGGCACAGCCTGATACAGAGCTGGAAATATTGATTCTTTTCCTGTCACCAATGGTGCATCCAAAGGGGAAAAAAGTGATGAAACCTTATAGATACAAAATTATAAAAAGGCAAAAAAATATCACAACAACTTATGCATACTTGTTGTGTATATAATTTCCATTTTCTTTGTCTTCCTTGCCACCAGGCATCTTAAAACAGAGACCTATCTAAGGAGATAATTCTTTACCTCATATATGTGATCTTGAAGATTTGATTTTGAGGTTTCTCAGTTAGGCTGAAATTACACCACGCACCTACAAAGTGTGTACAGCCCAGAAGAATAATGAGTCATTTTTCCCTATGTGTGTCTCTGTCCAGACTAAATATCCTTCCTCACCTCCTGTGATACAAGGGATGAGCTGGACTTGCAGCATCTTGGTGGTTTATTCTTTTTTTAGCTCAGGAAGGAACTGCCCCTTCACTGTCAGGTCAGCCTGGACCACAGGGACTTTTTAAGAGGCCAGGCTAGCCTAGTGATGAGGTAACATCCTTTTGTCACAGACAGATCCCCAACATTTGCTTGGCAATATTTTAATCCTGTAGATGCAAAAAGGACTAATTAACAGAACATGGTGAGATCATATTCCTGCATTAGGTGGGATAAACAAAGGATGGACTTTACTGAGGAAGCTACTTCCAAATAGTCTCCCAGGTGTTTGTTCCCAGTGCTGTGAGTTAGCTGACTGCCATGCACAGGGTGAGCAGGACAGGTTAATCAAGCAAGACCTTACAAAGACAAGACTGAGTTAAATATGTGCCCTGCAAACTCCTCAGATTCTGTCTTGGTTTGAAAGACAGATGTTTGTTAAGAAAGGCAGGAGCCTCTCTTGAAATGGAAAATGTAAACCCTCCTCCCTCTAAATTATTATAATTTTGAAATTAGGGAACTCTCAGGCAGATATGGGAATAGGAATTAACAGTTCTTTACTAGGAAAATTAAAAATATGATAATGCAAAAAACAAAAAAACACTCAAACCACTGTCAGAGTCAGAATACAACCTGACACCCTGTCAGTCAGTCAGGGTGTTGGCAGCAGTCCCATTAAATGGTGGCTGCATCCTCCTGCAGTGGCAGATGTGGTTCAGCTGGAGCAGTGCTCCTGTAGAAGGTGCAGTTTTCCTCTGAAGGTGAAGTGATGATGTAAAAGGGTCTGGTTTTCCTCTGGAATCCAGTGGAAAAAGTCTTCTCTGATGTTCCAAATCCCAGATTTTATCTAGGTAGGAAATGTTTGGCTCATCCCCCTGGCTGGAGCATCTCCCAGTGGGATGATGGAATTTTATCAGTCATGCAGTGGGACTCCATGGCCCATTAACAGAAGATATCTCCCTGGAGGAAGGATGGGTTGTGGGAAAGATAAGGATTATTGCTCCAGCTGGTTTAACAGATGGTGATTGAATACATACCTTTGGTTACATCCTGCATTGCAGCCCAAGACACATTCTCTGGGCTGCATTTTAGCCTCTCCTAACCAGGTGTTGCAAGCCTGGAATGGAGCCTCTGAAATCCACTGTAGTAAGCAACAATAATTTGTGAAGAGGGTACTTTTTTTGTGAGAAGGTGACAGTTTGCTACACTGATGTTCTTTTTCTGCTGTTGGTACTTGCTGGAACCAGAGTAGTCCAAATATAGAATGTTTGTAAGTGTCAGTGATAACCTAAGCATTCCAAGCTTAATTTTTGCAGTGGAAACAAAACTCTTTACAATGGGAAACATTTATGAGGAGAAGTAAAATGTTCATTACTTTTATTTGGCTTAATGTGTTACATAGAAATTGAATTAAGTTACTCTAATCAGTTTTATCTGCTCAAAAGAGCAGTTGGTACTAAACACTTTTTTTTAATAGGAAAACATTAGTTGCACTCAATGAAAGCACTCTGTGAAAAAAATCAGCATTACCTTTTCACCTGCAGGAAGGTACTGCCCTCTTCAAATAAATGAGTAACACATTTGCTGGCATTTTGCATTTTTGTTGGCAGTTTCAGTAGAACAGCCAAGGTATGGGCAGAGCATCAGACCAAACTCTGCTACTGCCAGTTAGATGCAGCTTTTTCAAGTTATGAGTGTGCACTAGAACTCTACAGTGTCTTTATATTTGCTCTCTGAATAATTCCTGTTTCAAAGATTGTCCAAGTTGATGGGTTTGCTTTTATATGGCAAATTTCACTGGAGAGTCTTAGTGCTCTTACAAGTCTTGTTTCACAGTCTGCCAGCTAGGGTAGAATATTCCTCAATTTATAAAAGTAAAAATAAAGTATAAGGGAAAATGCTAATTTATCTCACTGCATATATATAAAATATAAATTTGAGGTAAAAATAATTGTGTAAAAGCTTTAAACCATGAACAAAATTTTTTAAAACTGTTTTTGTTTAATGCAGGTATTCTTCATTCCTTTGTTTGACACACATCACTTTGACTCAATTTTCTTTTTATTTCCATTTAGGACGTGTAGGAACACCTCACTTTATGGCTCCAGAAGTGGTAAAAAGAGAACCATATGGGAAGCCTGTAGATGTTTGGGGTTGTGGTGTGATCCTGTTTATCCTGCTAAGTGGTTGTTTGCCTTTTTATGGAACCAAGGAAAGATTATTTGAAGGCATTATTAAAGGCAAATACAAGGTAAATTCAGGCATACATTAATCCTTTTCCAGTGAGGTGAGCTCTGTTGATAAAATTTCTGGAAGTTGGTTTTTGTATTTAGATTATTTAAATTTAAAGCTTATGGAAATCTGTCACACAGGAAGAGATGATTTTCCCCTCCCCAGTCTGTCCTGTACCTGATGTATTTTGTATCATTGCTAGGAATTAGAATATGGAAGTATTTGCTCAGATTAAGTAATAAATACAGCCAGCCCTTAATTGTACATTGAGTCCAGCAGGAAGAGGTTTAGCTGTGAAGTAGAACATACTGTAACCTCAGATTTATAGACTTTTAAAGTTTTTTATCTGCTAACAGAGCTGTTGTAAAACATTCATCATCATACTGCCTTGATTTAAAACAAATTGCATGTTATTTTACAAATGCAGGCAGGCATTTTTCTTCTTAGTAGAGTGTGCTGTAAAGTGCAGCTGATGATTCAAAAGGAGCCACTTGGAGCCAGGGGCAGGTCAGTGTGCACACAAGAGAAGCTCTCACAGCATCAACCCACAGACCATTGTGGAGACAAATTTAAAGCTTCAACTTCACTGTTTCTGTGGGTTTGTGTAATATCAGCTTTGCTGTACTTTGGAACCAAGGTCATACATGAGCTGTGCATTAGCAAATTACAAATGGAGACTCCCAAAGCTGTCTGATACTTTGATTTATTATATTACCTTAACAACCTGCTAAAATGTAAGTGGCAGCAGTGTTGCTGTACTTGGTCATGAGTACATAATTCCTTTTTTAAATTTTAATATGCAAGAAACAGCAGCATTTCTTCATGGCACTAGTATTGGGATTGCACAGACTGACAGATGTTCTACTTTATGGAAGATTTCTTTATGGAATCTCATAAGCAGCAAAAGCCTTCTGGAAGGATACAAGTTAACTTCTCTTTTTTAAAAAAAAAAATTTACAGCCAGCACATTGTGTCCTCATAGTTCCTTTTCTGTTCCTGTTTCCACAGTAATTTGTCTATTCAGTGAAAATGGTGTCAAATTTGCAATTACCTTCATTTCATTAGAACTGAAAAAGAAATTATGAATCACAGCTATAAATGTGCATTTCATAGCCAGATAACATTGCTGAGTGCCCCAATACAGAGATCATTTTTTAAAGGCTGATTTTAAATAAAATAGACCTCTTTAAATGACCAGATTGTAACATTGAAAAGAGTCTGGTTATAATTTTGAGTTTGCATTTAGTACTTTGTAAAGTTAGCTGTCTATCATCTAAGTAAAACTTAGCTTCTTCATCAATTAAATAAATACTAGAAATACCTTAAGGATATAATCCTTTATATCACATAAAGAATTTTCTTACTTTGGTGTGGTTTTATCTGGTGCCCATCATTTTGACTGGTTGGACACAAATCTTGCATATATGCACAAAATGAAAATGCATTCTAAGTCATCCTTCACATTGTACCTCCTAAAGATAAAGTTCTGCTCTGAAAGTGTTGCAGTTGGTATTGTCTTTTCCTTTTATGCTTCCCTAGTGGAAAAACTTTACCTGTTGTGAAATTGAAAGGAATTTACTGGGAAGGGCCATTGTCCATAGCACCTTAAGGACAGGACCAGAGTAGTTCCCTACAGGCATTCTCTTACTCCCTTCTTACCCAGATCACTGGCATGAAATTGTGGGTTGAAACAGATAAATTCTTATGCCATATATTGATTCCAGGAATAGATTTAATTTCTGCATTTATCTTATGGGTAATTAATTGTCGAACAGAGCTTAATTGGTTTTTTTTTATCTAGTGGATGGTCACTTTTACCTGAGCAGAATGTGGAGTAGGTAGAAATTATACTGTGATTATAACATAATAATAAGGACACGTCAATATTTATGTTTTCAATTTTTGTGCCATTTCAGTAGCAACTGGTGTTCAATTTTTACAAGTTATTAAAAAACTTAGAAATTTTCTTTTACATCCATTAAATGGAAAGGTTTACAAGCACCAACCACTGTTAAATCTCTGCAGTTATTTTACATAAACACCAGGTTTTTTCTTACATACTTATCACTAATTTAATTTTTTTTTCTTGCCTGTAATCAGATGAATCCTAGGCAATGGAGCCATATTTCTGAAAGTGCCAAAGATCTGGTGCGCCGCATGCTTATGCTGGATCCAGCAGAAAGGATAACAGTGTATGAGGCACTGAATCACCCCTGGTTAAAGGTAGTAAAAGCAGCTGTTTACATGCTAGTTCCCTATTGAAGGGAGAAAAACATGTATTTCTTTGTTTTTCTGAGCTTTTTCAAAGTAGACATGAACTGTATGGAATGTGGGATAATGTGCTTTAAATGCTGTGTAGGATTAGAGCCTGAGATTTTGATAATTGCCAGGTTTAAACTCTTGCTTAAGAGCAAACTCAGTTGGACATCTTCAGCAGCACCAGAGTGCAGGGAGTAGGGGTGCTTAGCATAAAGCTTAAAGAAGGTGTTAATGTGCCTTTTGTGGCTCTCAAACTCTAGAGAGGTAATTTCTGATCTCCTTTTTGCTCAGTCATATCTGAATGTCTTTCCTGTTACTCATGTAGCCATTCACTCTACTGCTGTAGGTTATGCTGCTGAGCTGTGCTGCTTCCTTACATTAGATTCTTAAAAATATCTCACCTAAAGGGAAGGAAGTAGTGGAGTGTTGCTCCAAAGCCACTATTACTGCATAAAATTATATGACATCTGGTAATCAAACTATTTTTCAGTGATGGCAGAATTTATAACACATTTTAAGCCAGTGGAAGAGTAGTTGTTGCACACTGAAGGTTTACAACAGGAGCAGGAGAAAACACACCTGTAGCTTCTCAGCAGTCCATTACTAGTCTGTGCTAAACATTGGGGTTGGAGAATGATGAGCTGTGCTGCAGAATTTAAAGGTGAAAAGTACTGGTTCAGAGCACTGTATTTTCTTTGGCAGAAGGAGATGAATTAACTATTTTTCTTAGTTATCCTTTGCTTCTTTTCTGTAGTGGGTGTCCAGGGTAGAGAGACTTAAACAGGGCACTTATTTTAAAAGGAGGCTGATCTGGTGTCTGCAGCTGGACTCTCTTTGTCCTCTACATGAGACAAAGAGAAACCCACAAAGGAAAAACCTGGGAAGAACAGAATCATAGGCTCTTCTCCCTCCAAGTAAATGGTGTAACCACCAGTGAATGGAGTCATTCTTCCACTTCTCTGCTGTCTTTCTGCCTCTGACTCTTGTATTCCAAGCTATAGAATGGTCTCTTATAATAGGAGTGTTCACCTCTCAGAAATTACAGTGGTTGAGGCAGCTCTTCTGAGTGTTGGGAAACTGCAGGTTCAAGCCATTTCACTCAAAAAGAGCCAAAGTTCTGTCTGTTCATCTGGGACATACATAGTGTATCAAATATCAAAAAGTATGGAAATGATCACAATGTTTTGGAATACCAGGATATCATACAAACACAGGTGATCTGTTTTTACCTGCTTGTAGTTGGACTTTTTCTTCACTTTGAGAGCATACCCACATTGAGATGCCAAAGCTAGAGCTTGGTTGGGTGTTGTCTTGGCAGAAAACCTGTGATTTTTGTTGTTTGAGCAACTAAGCTAATTAGGTTTGTTAAAAAGACAATTCTGTAATGTGCATATGCAAGCTCAGCCTGTGGTCTCTTTTGGCATCTGTGGTCTCTTTCTGATCATGTTGTTATTTGTGGGAAGTCACATGATTTAGTTTATCACAATTTTGTTTGCAAGCTCAGGCCAGGCATTCTACCAGTCAGTCCTCTCATTTTTGCCTACAATAAACTTCCTTCTCTGCTGACTCAGAACTTTCTAAACCATTTATAGATAGGAGCAGATACAGCATGAGGCAGAGACATGTTTAGTGCCATAGAGAGACTGCTGTGGTTTCACTGATTCAGGAGAAGCATGTGATAAACACATTAAATCAATGATTTTATATAACTTCAGGGGGAAAAGGTAGGTGGCAGCTGCAGGTTTTGTCCCTTCTGCCACTGCCGTTGTTCATTGGCAGATTTTTCACCTACAATGGAGAATTCTTCCTGTGCCATTCCCTGGCTGGCATTGGGTTGGCACTTCCTGCCCTGTTGGACAGGTACCCCACCTCCCAAATTTACCTGAAGTATCCAGCACCCTGTAAAAGAGTGCATGAACAGGTTGCTTCACTGAGGTTTATGAATTACAAAAAGCAGAAGTATTTTCTACTTGCCAGCTTCAAAGTTCAGTGCTAGACACAGACTGACAGCATGACAGTAAAAAAAAACTGGAGTCTTATTACTAGGTGGGAAACAATTACAAAAAGAAAATATCCTTGTCCCAGGTTAAGAATTCTGTCAAAATACTTTAATCCTTCTTAATTTCTCAAAGTTTTCCTTAATTTGCAACAAATCCTCATTCTTCTTAGGATATTTATGAGTGGTGCTTTTCTTGTCTGGTTTCTTAGTGTCAAGAGGATATTAAAAACTTGTATTTAATTTTCCTTTGGTTTGTTTTTTGTGGGGTTTTTTAAGGAGAGAGATCGCTATGCATACAAGATTCATCTTCCAGAAACAGTAGAACAATTGAGAAAATTCAATGCAAGACGAAAACTAAAGGTAAAGTGAATGTTTTAAAACCATATAGTTACACAGCTCAAACTTTATGTGATACTTGATTCATTTAAAAAGTGCTAAGAGAAATCTGTGCCCTGAAGTCAGCAATAAAATAAAAAGGTGCAACAGGCCTTCACACATGTTTATTGGCATGATGTCTTAGAAAGGCTATTTATCCTTTTTTTCTTAGTGCATAGTTTTCAAATGTCAGTGCAAATTGTCTGTTATCAGCCAAGGTGTATATGAGGTGTATATGTATATGAGGTCTTCAATCAGTTCAGTCATTCTCTGTAATACAAATTACTGGAGAGAATCGTGCAATCATTTCTGTTATAATTTGTTACATTTATAATAAATGGAACATAGTAATTGTTAATGTCTTTGTTGAAGAAGAGCAAATTCATGTTCCTCAGTTTATCCTATTTATGTTTAAGTACATACTAGTTTATTTCTTAGCCATATTGAAAAGAATGTTTACATTTTAGCCCAAAACAACATGATTTTCCTTCTGTTCCTGTCATGGAATATTTAACAGAAATATTTCTGAATTCACTGAAAGATTTAGAAAATTATGAGAGAAACATGGAGCATTGCAGTTCATGGGCTGTTTTACAATTTGTAATAAAACTCAGAATCAGGTATTCACATTAAGCTGCTGCTTTGCAAAAGTTTCATGTAGCTGATAATGAGGATGCACAGTTGCCACAGTTCATGAACAGCTCTTTCTCATAGGTGGTTTGTATGCCCAGGTAGTATTTCCATTAAAATGCTATTTAGTACATTTTAGAAAATGACCTGATTCCTGTTCTAGGACAAATTTCAGGTATTTCCTAGATCTCTTTCTGGGGAGGCCACTGTATTTAGTTTTCTGAGCTTTTATACCTTCATTATTTTTTTATGCCATTTTATCCAAAGCACTGTTCTGCAGTAAGTTTCATGAAATTTTTCTATGCTTCCATAACTGTGAGGTATTAAAACCTGAGTGGTTAAAGTGTAATTTGCTTGAACAAGTAAATATATGTCAGAGCAGGTAACCATTTTTCTGGGTTTGTAAATTCCCCTGCCATGCTCATTCTGGTACTCTGCAATTGTTTTTATAACTGTGTTATTTTTATATTGATGTACTATGGGTGTCAAAGTATTCTAGTGCTGTCAGTGCTGTCAGCAGATTATGACAATTTCTAAAATGAAAGCATAGTGTTTTGCTTTAAAGAGTGAATTTTTATTCCTGCTAGTCCACTCAGTGTAGGTAAGAGGAAAATATAAAGAGGTTAGTTATTTTGTTTAAATTGTAGTACAGTGTGAATTTATGAATTTATAGAGTTATTATTTCAAAATATATTCACATAAGGAACTCTTCTGATGAATCCCCTTGGAAACAATATTTTTGCTGTTTATTAGTGTATGACCAGGTCTTCTGTTAGATATGATAAAAGGGAGGCAGAGCTGATGACTAGAAAATTTATTTGCTGTTCATTGAAAATATCAACACACAGGAGACCTCAGGAGATTGAGTAATCCAAGGTGTCTGGAAATGTTTTGTTATCCTTTGTGTAATTGAGACTGTGGGTATCTTTATTCAGGGGGCAGTACTAGCAGCTGTGTCAAGCCACAAATTCAACTCCTTCTATGGTGACCCCCCTGAAGAGCTGCCAGACTTCTCTGAAGACCCCACCTCCTCAGGTATTTTAACAGAAAGTGTATTTACTGCAGTCAGTCTGTCTTAAGTCTATACTGACCAGAGTACCATAAAATTGAATGTTAAGTTAACATTTACATGTGATAGGATAAATATTTTTGATTCACAATGGCATTCACAGCTGGTAAAAAAAAAAAGAGAAAATCTCAGTACAGTTTTAAGCTTCTACAGAGATTCTGTCTGGTTTTTTAAATTTTTCTTGTATGTACATTTAATTACAAATAATGTTATAATCTCACATTTCTTTTTATATTACTTGACCATAAAAGCTTATTGAAATTTTGTCTTGAATTCTTAGGCTGGAGCAAAGCTCTAATAACTTACTGATAGTTATTTATAAAAAGAAGCCATTATGTACCAAAGTTTCCTGACCTTCTGCTTTAGAGAATAACAAAATTATTTAGATATGTCCTGTTTAAAGCACACTGGACAGTATTTCTGACCCCCAGATGTTCAGAGGGAGACAATAATGTACTCAGGGACCTCCCATCATACCTCAAAGGGGAAGATAATACTTGTGCTGTGATCTAGGCCTTGGGTGGGACAGTGACCTTACTCAAGCAATCCTTTTGTCCATAGCCCATATTCAGAAATTTAAATAACCTGTCAGTCCCTAAACTAACACAGTCCTGTCATATTTATGTATCTTAATTTTGACATCAATATTTGCAGTTCAAATGTCTGGGTTGATCTGTCTGATCTAAAATTAGGATTTAGGATCAATTTAAATGAACCTTGAAGAAAAACTTAAGACCAAAAGGACTGTCTTTAATTTTTCTAAACAATTTAGGAGTACTGGCAGAATATTTTAGCTATATACTGACTTTTCTAGAAGACATTTCAGGAACTTAATTGTGTGTCTTGTGTGGTATTTCTCTGTAAAAATATTTTTATAGGTGAGAAAATTATGTATAGACTGCATATATTAATTATTTATTTCTTTCTATTTCATATAAGCAAATTATTATTATTATAAATTATTTCAATATCATTAAAATAAGAATTATATGCCCCATAAGAATGGGGGCAACTTCTGGTTGAAATTCTCTAATTCCACTTCTTGGAATCCAAGTTTGAGTACTAAAACTAAGAGACTGTTTTGTCTTTAGACATGAGCACTGTTCATAATTCCCATAGGAATGAATAAGAATCTCAGGTCATTTATTGCAAATGGGTGATCAAAGCCTCATGGCCCAAGCTCAGCCAGACAGCTTTTGGATACTTGTACTTTCAGTTAAGGATCCACCTACTCTCCTAAGGAAAGAATAAGTCAGTTTTACTTCACCTAGAACTACTTGCAGTGCCTTAATTTTTGTTTCCACCTACTTCCCCCATTTCAGTGGTGAATGGCCACCAACATGACTGGCAATGCCAACTTTCCTAATCTGGAAACAGCAGTTCTGCTTTCCAGTTTCAGTCTCACATCAACAGGACATGTCTCTTCCTCTGAGTGATGTAATTGCAGATACCACTATACAGGAAAGCTGCAAGTTCTATTTTTTTCCACTCACAGAATACTTGAAGCTAGTGCACATTAAATTGTACAGAATATTTGTGCTGGATCCATTGTTAGCTTGTGTTCATCTCTGAAATAACTGAAACAAAAGCTTGGAATTCTCAGGAGAGCAAATTTATTCTCTAACCTGACATTGTTGATCAGACTGATGGAGGATCACAGTGATCAGGAAACCATGCTAAGTGGGAAGTTTTCATTATGTTTCTCTGATCCACTTCTTCAGCTGATAAAATATTTAATATTGAACATTGAGCCTTGCAAGAAAAGACTATAAACCTCTTTCAGCTTCTGAAATTCCTAGATATGGAAATCTATTTTGTTTCCTCTTCAGAAGTACACCAATAATATTTTCAAATATTTCTAGCTTATAGGATGGGCTTGTGATGATTCTGAACCAAACTAGTTTGGAGAAATTAAACATAAAACTCAAGAACTGCTGTAGAATCCTGATTACCTTAAAGTTTTTTAAGTTTCCTTTCTACTATCTCATAATGTTATTCCAGATCATAAACTCTTAATGAAGAGCATTTAATATTTTAGATGTGCTTGCCAGTTATTCCTCCCATATAATTTTGTGAAGCTTATCATTGTAATTAAATGGTTTGTCAGAAACAGGCAAATGCAGAACTCCTACAGAGATAAATATACAGAAATATAGATGGTTATTTGGTTATGCAAATTGCATTTCCTGTCTTCCAGTGCTTTCCAAACACAGAAAATTTCAGTTCTCTCTTTTTCCCCAATTAATCTAGTGGTGTTCTTCCTCAAAGTTCAGTTTGGAAACCTGGGGTTGCTGGAACCTTGGAGCATCTTCCTGTGCTACCAGAGTGTTATCCTGGGATAGGAAGGCACTGCAGGCAGCAAATCAGATGATTTTGTAGATGGCAGAATCAGAAAAGGAGATATTCTTGTTAGAGTTTTCCAGTGATAGTCAGCAAATTGCATAGCTAAATTAGATAGGAATGAACAGAGATAATTTTGTTTAAGGTCAGCCAGGTTTTTTTCTGTACACATCTTGCTTTCCTTTGTACAGTGTTAACAGCTCTTGGTTCCAACCACTTGCTGACCACTGGGTGGTCTGTTTCTTCTTTTGTCAGCAGCCAACCTCTGAAGAACTTGAATTGATCCTGCTATCATCCTTTTGGTAACATGGCAGATACCAGAGTTTCTGAGTTTTGAGTGTGATTAAACCTTTTAAAACACTGTTAAACCACAGTGCTGCTTTATTGCTGACAGTCTGTGTTCTGTAACTTCTCCAGTAAAGCCACCGAGCAGCTCAGCTTACAAGCTTTCTGCACATGGTCTTCTCTAGAATGTAAAGCATTTTGATTTTTGGTTTGTCTGTCTTCAAGACATCGTAAAATGTGTATTCCCCAAGGCAACAAATGTTTTGGATATTTTTAATATGCTGAAACAAACATAAATCAGAAGTTAGAAATCAGCATCCCTGCAGGCTAAATCTGTCACAGGAGAGAAACTGGCCCAGTAGGAAGTATTTGAAGTGGACCATGAAATGCATGAGGTGCCAGGGAAATTCACAGCATTTGCTCTCTCCTACTCTTCCCCATCTGATTCTCCTTATTCCTGCCCAGTGCCTGGCCCTCCTACCTCCTGTGGCACATTAGCTCTAGACAGGATTTCCTCTCCTTCTGTCATGTGCTGGCCACTTGTCCCCCAGCAGAGTGTACAGACAGTTTCCAAGTGTTTTCATAACAGTGCCTCAGGCTGGGGAATGAGCATCACCAGTGTAAAGCTTTTGATTTTTTTCTTCTTTTACTTCTTGGGGTTTGACTTGAGAAGCTGAATTGAGGACAACTGTTTCATATGGAGTGTTAAGTAGATTTAAAATGGTTAAGTAATGATTAATCAAAAAATGATAAATTGAAGAGGGTTTTTTTTTTAACTTTACATTTCCAAAAGCTTTTTGTAGCCACATTTTCAGAATTGAGTCGGTGCTGGAGTTAGGCCAATGAATAGTTCATAGTCTTTGAAAAACTGCATAACTGACTTTTAATTAAAACAAACCTTAACCTTTTGGTTAAAGGGTGTTACTCTGTAATGTCTGCTGGAATTGCTGTGGCACACATTTCTGGGCTGTGACTTAGAAGTTTCAGAGCAGCCTTTTGCCACAGACAAATTCCTGTAAAAGATCCTTGAGCTGTGTTTTGGGGTAACCTCAGAGCAAGAGAAGAGCTTGAGTGGCCAAACATGTTCCAGCACCTGAGCTAAGCTGTGGCACTGCTGCAGTACTTCCTGCCTTCCTGTGCATGCTGAGCTCTGTGGTCACTCTGGGGGCAGATGAATGTAGAGACAGAGCTTTGCACTGCACACAGAGCAGCCACACCGAGGCTCCTTCAGTGCTTCTGCCTCCTTTCTCCCACTGCAAGGCACAGATTCCACACACAGCGTTTTGGCAAGTGCTTTTTGGTATTTGGTCTCAGGATTGATGTGTGCAAATTAAAATTTTCATCCTGTTCTGTTTTGTCAGACTCTGTGTTGTGGTGTCAAACAAGAAGTTTTTAACAGCATGAGGTCTGGATTTTCAAATTTGATACTAATAATGGGAATAAAGCTAAATCTCTTAGTCTTTGAGAGGCAGGTCAAACAGCACAGGTACAGACAAGTTGTAAGCTCACTATTTGCAACGCACGTGGAAGCAGCTGAACTCACAAGTTAGAATGGTTTGTTGTTTTATGGCATTCAGAATTCATGAAATATTGTCAATGCAAGCCCATATTTTAAAACCTATCAGTTTCATCAACACAAGTTTAAAAAAATAAAACCACTTTCATTATGTAAAAATTACCACTGATGTTGTAAATATTTGCAAAGGGTGTTGCTTAACATTTAAAAACATGAGTGCTTAGGGAGAAAAAAATACATTCACCTTATAATTGTTACTTATTCCTTCAGTATTACAAACACAGCTGTCAGTTTGAGATAGTGAATTTTTGTGTTTCTAATATTCCAGTATTAACTTTTTATGATTTTTCAGCTATTAATTCTTTACTTGGATATGTTTATATTTTTAAAAAGGGCATAAAGTCACTGTTAATTAAAAGCAATAATGAAGTGGTTGTATTTCTAAATGGTTCACATAACATTTCTCAATGAAAGTTCTAATTTCAATATAACGTTGCTAAATTTTGCTTACTAACTATATTTGTATGAAGATATGCATCATTTGCAGTATGTTGAATTACTTTTATAATTTCACCTCTTAAATATTTTTACTAAAAATAAATTCTTTCCATAAGTTTTTATAAATAGTTTAACCAATGTTGGGAAAATCTGATATTAATATTTCTCTTAATCTTATATTAATATATCTCTGCATCCATGTGCTGCCTTCCCAATGCCAGGTGTTTGTTTCCCTCCCCTCCCAATCTGCCATTTGCTTCACATAAAAACCATATTAAAAACTGGGGGGATCCTTGTCACTTTATTGAGACTATTTTGTGGCTAAATTAGTCTGCTAGGTTGCAGCTTTATAAATCGCTTGTTCTGAAATCTTCATACTGTTTGTTGTTTGTCCAAACGCTGCCTTCCTTCTAGGACTTCTAGCAGCAGAAAGTAGGTATCCCTTTGTTTTCCTTTAAGGCATATCAGTCAGCTATGGTGTGTGTCTCTGCATGTTTAAAAATCTGCTTTCTTTTGCTTCTCTTTGCTCTTTTCAGTTTTAATACTGCCTGTTCAAATCAAATTTTATGGTATTGACTAAATCTGTCTACAGTGTAATATAGAATCAACAGTATAATTAAGCAGAAGGATGATTTCCAGGGAATTCTGAAGGTTCTAATTTAGAGGCAGTATTAAAATTACCTGAATTTTGGGGTTTTTTTCCCCAATATTTCATATTTGCAACACAACGGAACTAAAATTTAATTTTCATTGAATTAATAAAGTATACAATATATTGGTTTTGCATTTTCATGCCAAAATTGTTTTCATGGACTAATGTTTTTTTTTCTTCCTACCACCAAACATATACTGTAATATTAGTCACATAATATATTCTTGCTCTATGCTTGCATGAACTTTCTTGATCCTTCTGTGCTGATGTGGTACCTGATCTATGCATATGCACTGTGGATATGCATACACCTGATTTCAATAACTCCAGTGTGTGTCTCCTCAATGAAGGAATGCTGTTGGCATGTAGGGAGGAAGTTCTGCTGCAAGGTAGCTGCACACTTTGTGAGAGACTGGGAGCACAAGCAATTAAAACTTTCAGACCATGCTAGGCAGAGGAGAAGGTGTGAAGTTTTAGACGCTTTGATATAAACCACAAACATTTCAAAACAACTAATTCAGCATCTCCAAAAAAAACCTGGGGTTTCCTGCAGCATTTTAAAATTTGGAGGTTAACAGCTCCGCCTCTGTCCTAGGTCAGGACATGTGTGCATGTCTCCATTTCTGATCAGTCACAAATTTTGTGGTTGTTGTTGTTGTTTGGTTTGTTCTTTTGGTTTTACAGGTTGGGAGGGAAGTTGGTTCCTTGTCTGATATTTCCCCATCTGAAAATGCCTGTCCAGTAACATGAGAGTGAATGTTCAGTGGATTTTTATATAAAAGTTTTGTGGTAATATTATTTTTAAATAGTTGTATGGGGAAAAAAAAAAACACTCATACAGAGCCTGTGCCATGATTTTTGGGTTTTTGTTTGTGCATAGAGATTTTTTTTATGCAAACTGACTGTAAGAGTGTGCTGCCATCATGCTGGTCAGAGGGAGGTTTTTAGTAATTTTTGCAATGAGGAAGAAAGGATCTAAGGAAGGGATAGTGAAGGGCATTCATCTGTTAAAATACTTGTTTTAGTTGCATATGAGTGCACTTACATGTAAGCTGCAGGTCTGGTCTGAAAAACAACACCTCTGCATATTTCTTTACCACCATGCTAGACTGGCTTCCATCGTATCTGTGGCTGGTTTTTCAGTTTGTTACCTCTGGGAAAAAGAGTTAGCAAACTGTGGGAAGGTGCCAAGTATGGAGGCAGGAGAAGGCTGGAGTCATGCCTACACTCAGTGCCCTGTATGTGCAGGATAAAAGGAAGTCTCTCTTCAAAATTAAGCATCAGTTTCTCGCTGCCCTCTTTGTCCTCTCCACCACCACTTCCTCTTTCCCCCCATTCTTTTTGTTTTCCATACATAGGACTCTCCTCTACGTTCTTTCTGCTGTTTGGAAACACTTAATCGCTTGTTTTCTCTTTTTATTTTCCTTTTTGCCTTTGTTTAGTCTCTTTCTCCCTGTTTTTCTGTCTCACACCTGCTTCCTTTAGTTTCTTTTCTGACTTTTACACGCCTTCCTCTCCTCTTGTGTTCCTTAGATGGTCTTATCTTCTTTAATGTAGTTGTAAATCCCAATACCCTTCCATTGCACCAACTGTCTTCTTTCTAAATTATTGTCATTTCCATAAACCTCCATCTTTCTGGTTCTCTTACTACACTCTTCCTGATTGTTTTATATACATATAGTGTATGTATATAATATATTTATATTATCACTGCCTTATTTGCTTCCCAGTAACATTCACATAACTGTGTGCATGTAGGAGCTTATTTGTAAATTTATAGGATGTCTAAACTTCACTGTTTGATTTCAGTCCAAGAAGGAAGAAGTCATGAAATGCTATATAGCTCAAATTTCAGCAGGACAGAGCCTTTACTTGCCTTACATTTTAATTACACTGCTGTGTATATGTGAAATATGTATCTCCCACCTTACTTTAAACTATTATAATCATGTATATACATCACCTGCTTTGGCTGTCATCTGTTCCTGCAGAGTCAGTTGCTCTGGAATCCAGTGAACAGCAAAGAGCACCAAATTACTGTGTGAGATCAGAGGTATCTCAACTCAAGTGATTTTTGCAGAGGTTGTTTCAAGTGATGAAGAGCAGCTGGTGCTCAGCTGGCTTTCTCTAAATCTAAGAAGTTACATCACTTAGAGTAGTTGAAAGGTCTGCACTTTATAATAATGCCCATACTTATTTTTTCATGAGATTGTATACTGTGACTTCATTTTGTGGTTATAATATTTGGTCTATCTAAAATTTAACAATTTCTGATGATTTCTTGTCTTTCCTTGCTGGATTGTGCTATCCCCAGACCTCTTCACAAAGTAAAATGTAAATCCTGCCTTCTGAAATGCCTGTGCTTTAAGAGCCAGGATTGGTCTTTCAATGTCATTTCCAGAAGCTGCCCATGAGAAGGCAGCTAAGAGATGAGGCTGAGAGAAATCAGCTTCTGTTTGTTGTAGATTGGCTGGCATGAGGACTGAACTGTGAAATATAGAGAAATTGCAAATGACATCAAAGCCTTGCTTAGTCATTTAAATAGCACTATAAAATCTTCAAGACATAGTTACTTACCTAAATACATAACATAAAGAATAGTTGAAAAGCCAATCAGATAAAGGAAGTTTATAAGAATGAGCAGGATTGAAATGAGTGGCTGTTATCATGAACTTCATTTTATGTTGTTCTACAAATCTAAGAGATTTAGATTTTGCCAGTGTCTCTTTAATAAATACATGCTATTATTATAATGGTTATTATAAGTTCTTCTGCTGAGTTATTTCCTGGCATAGTTGTTGCAGGAGACTGGCAAAAAGATCATAGGTTTATAATTTTGTGTTTAAACAGCATCAGGCTTCCTGAGTTCTGGATTTTTATTACTCAGAAGCAGGTTTATGACTGACCCAAGACTTAAATGAGCATTTGTAATCTTCAGTATTAAAAAATAAATCAGAGTTCTTTTGCCCTCTGTCAGAATGTGTTTGCAGTCAGGATGTAGTCTGTGTTTTGTAGCAATATTTGAGTCTCTTTACCTAAACACTTTATTCAGTTTTACACTGTTGCAGATCTCATGTCACATGAAAGGAGGTTCCTTATTCTATTTACTGTCTGTTACATAACAGGGGGAGCCAGTTACACTTGCCTGGTGTGCTGGGAGGCCTTAGGAAAGCAAATTTTGGGGATGTTTTGTACTGGGGGGACACATGACTACTGCAGAATATATAGGCAATTCTTGGAATATTACTTAATTCTGGGGAGAAGTAAGCAACTCCTCCCTACCTTTAAAGTTCAGAGTCTCTGGTCAAGCCACCTGTTCCAGACTAGAACAGCTGGATGTTGTAGCAACAACACTATTTTACCAAAGCTTTGCCTACTTCCAACCTGATGAACCAGTGTCCATAGAAACTTCAGGTGCACTGTATGAGAACTACAAAGACTCTAGAGACAGAATTCAGCTGTAAAAGAAAACTGTTTCTGACTGGCCATCTCCAAAAATGAGGTGACAGAACCTGCACAAAATGTCTGTGCTAACTTTGACTATGCATTGCATAAAGAGAAAATCCCAAGTTTCTGCCTCATAAAGCAAATACATGATAAATAGTTCTGATAAATAATAAATCTGCCTCAGAAGCAATTTGGTATCATCCGTAAGAAGCCATTCCACTAACTAAAAAGCATTGAACTGACTGCAGGAGACTGTCATAAGCATTTTGAATGTGGTTTTTCCTCTTTTTTGTATATGACAACCCACAGTTTTCAACTTTTCAGAGTTGACAGTCCCCAGAAAACTCTGAATAGCTGCAGCCATCCTTTCTTGGTAATTCTTATGGGAATACAAGAAAGACAAGGCTGTGTCCATGGCCCTGTGTCACTGCTCCTTTGGACACTGGGGTCGTTTACAGGAGGATCCAGAGTCTTCTTACAGAACCATGTTTGGTGTGGATTTTGTTCCTGTTTCTGCAGAGAAGAGTCTTCTATTTATATCACTGGAATTGCAGCCTTTCCTGTGCAATTGGATCTGTTTTTATAGGAACTTAAGGTACAGGGTAAGATTCATTTCACCCCAAAGTTGGGGCTGCTTGAAAATTCTGGGGCAGTGAACTGCATTTTCTGACAAGATTTATTTTATGGAGTCTTAAAAAACAAACTTAACACAGCCAGTCAAGCTAGTCAGCTTCCTGAATCTTCCTGCCTTACTAATATTTATGCGTCATTCTAATTTGCATATTTCTAGATTCTGTCTAGAAATCTGCTACAGACCATGAGAAGTCTGAGATTTAATTTATATGAATGTAGTAATTCACTTAAGTCCTTTCTTTATTATTCTGTTCTGAGGCTGAACTGTGGGTGCACTTGCAATGTTGAAAAGAGGTTAAATCCTATTTCAAGAGGATATAAGCTTTAATTATAAATATTGAGTGCCTTTACACTTTCCCCAAAGGTTAGAAATCTAGCTTGAATATGAATCTTTTTAGAAACAATGTGCTGTAAAGGTTGGTTAATTTTTTTTTTACATAGTATCTCTTCCCCGAATTTTAAACTCTTCTGAAAGGAACTTTTTAGACTTTTTTAACAGATGTCTATAACAAAAAGAGTTTAGGTGTTCACAAAGATGCCTGTAAAATTGTTTTGTCACTTTTTTTAAGTACTAATATGCTGTCAGTATATTGCTGCTATGCCAGTTTCTCATGCAGATGCACATTATTTGTACATGAGTGAGGGGTATGGCAGTAGGTGAAGCATAAAGCATAAGGTAAAACTCTCACTTGGGAGATTAACAAAATCGCTGTCAGAAAGTCCCATTAAATTTCTTATGGGCATTCTTGAAAAGTTTATTAAAAGCCTTCTATTCAATCTGACCAATGGACAGGATTAAAAAAAAAAAAAGACCTAATGATCAAACCCTAATTTTTTTAAAATTCCCAAATATTCAAGAGGTAGTTGAGATACAAATATTGAAAAACCATAACTCATTTCCATTTTAAAGTGCACAAAGTACTGCACAAAATAAAGTTTGCAAAGTAAATAATACTGTCAAATAAAAAAAAATGTGGTGGTCCAGAGCATTTAGTGTTTCACAATAACACAGCACTGCAGGCAACTCTGAACACACTTCTTACTGGTTCCAGATTTGGCTCAGGTTTTGGTGATTAGGGGCAACACTGAGCAGTATTTGAGACTCTTAAGATACCCAGGCCTCTGAAGTGATTCTTCTCTTGAGTTTTCTTTAAATACTCCAAATACACAGAGAGGGCTTTGAACCCAGAAAAAGAAACTTTGCTTGAAAGTAAAAGAATTCAAATTCTGAGCGTGAAAAGAGCAGAAATAAAAGAGAATTTTAACAAATTTTCTTCTGCCAACTGGATCCTGAAAAGTCAAGCACTTTCCTTCAGACTTGGAGATCTCCAAGTCCATCAGCCTTTAACTGATGTGCTAAACATGTAAAGAAAACAGTGCAGTCCTTTCTGGGTCTCTGGGTGGTTTTTTTCCCTTGTCTTTGGGGCTTAGCTGTGATCTCTCCATCCTCTCACCAGCAGATCCCCAGTCCTTACATTTTCTCAGGTTTCCTGCTGTGTCTCTGGCAGTGGGATGTGGATGGTTCCTTTCAGCTGAGCAGCCTTGTCCAGTATCAAAGAGGAAGCAAATTTTTCTCTTTTTCAGTGCACCCGACCTCATGCACAGCACTACTAAAAGTCAAACCATTTTTTCATTTGCTGAAAGCCACAGGTTTTTAAAAGAAGATAAATTAGTACTTTAAATAGGTATAAGCAGTCAGACACACTTGATGGGAGAGAACTAAGAAGTTTTATTGTTCCTGAGATGTGAGTTGTGAGTGAGGGGATATTGTGGTTCTCAAACCTTGTATAAAGAACTGTGAGGAGAATCTGAGGCTGAGGTTTGTACTAAATGTGATGCAAGAGTTTCTAAATTTGTAATTTATTTCTCCTTCTAAGCCATGAGGTTGCAATTCTTGTATAGTAGTTTTTGTGTATTTTGTTATGTTTATTCCAGTTCTTCAAGATTTTCAGAGAAATAAGTTAACTTCTTTCCTTGTGTGATTAAGAGGCAGTTGTGTATATTGTTTTTGTTACATTCTGAAAATGCAGTACAACAGGCTTTGAGCTAAGGAGGACTGGTAAGAATTGTTCATGCAATAGAAGATAGAATTTCAAGGAATGCAGCAATTTTTTAGATGTTTTTTATCTTGTAAAGAAGACACAGGCAAATGTGTAAGTAAACAGCATAAGTATATTGATGAGAAATCAGTGAAATAGAGAATGTGTATAATTTGGTATCCAGAATTAAGGATTTATTTATGAAAAAGCAGTCAGTAGTTCACTGCCAGACCACCAGCATTGTTGCAGACTCTCTCTGGATATGCTGCCTTCTTACCAGATGCTTGTACCACAGTGGAAGAAGTGAAGACATGATCCATGGGTGTTGAGAATGCCAAAGTTGGCATTCTAGTAAAGCACACAGGTGGCAGCCACCACTGATACTCTGATTTTTAAACAAGTTGTTTCACACAGAACCACTGTGGGCTGGTTTACTGTGGATTTGTGTTTCTTTGTCCTCTCCTGCTGAAAGTTCAGCTTTTCCTCATGGACTTCCACCTTCCACAATGCCTTCCATTGCTCTTTTTTTGTATCCATAGCTCTCACTTCTCTCACCCCCATGCCATATAAAAATCATCCCCATCACCCTGTGACCCAAAACAATGCCCTGGTGAAAAAGCAGCAAGTGTAATAGCTGGGTAGGAGATAGCCAGGCAAGCAGAGCAAACAGAACAAAAACACATTATAGCTTTTTTTTTTATCCCCCAAAGGTTCAGCAGTCAGGTGTTTCTCCCTCTTCCCTCCTTTATTCTGATGCTGATTTTAAAAATATTTGTGAAAGCATTAGTTCTTCCTGATTTTACCAATGTTTTGGGTTTGATTTCAAAATCATTCTTACTGATGTTTGAAAATTTTACAGTATGTATTTGAAATTGTCCAGCAGTTCAAAAAGAGAAATTAAAGTTGGGGTGGGAATGGTGAGGACAGACCAGTAATCAAAGTCACTACATAAGACACTGTTAGAAGCAAGGCTAAAACAGAACAAAGCTGAGTTTAATAAAATCAGGTTTTAACCTCTGTCATATTAAGCCATTTCTTATGTATAAATACATTATCTGTGAGTACTTTTGATATATGTAAAATTTATTCAGTGAGTTTTTCTGTTAAAACTCCAGCTTTTTTAAGCTCCATTCCAGTTGTACCAGATGAATTGAAAGTTTCCTATTCCAAAGTTCAGTTTACCATGAGCCTTTGCTTTATTGATTTTTTTATTCTCTTTTTTTCCCCCTGTCTGTTGCCCCATAGGAGCAGTCTCACAGGTGCTGGACAGCCTGGAAGAAATTCATGCACTTACAGACTGCAGTGAAAAAGACTTAGATTTTCTTCACAGTGTTTTCCAGGATCAGCATCTTCACACGTTACTAGATGTAAGTTTTCTGTGATAAAAATTTGAATGTGTTCCTGTATCTGTTTTCATTGGGTATTATTTTGTTTTATCCTAAGCATACTACATTTTTTTGTTTGGTTAACAAAATCAATTTCTTTAGTTATAAAATGAAAGAATCATCCAACACTTTATCCAAAAAGACATTTTTAGGACTGTAATATAGAGTATTTTAGAGTGTGTAAGTGATTAAGAGTTTGAGTAATAGGTTTGCTTTAAAATAATTCATCAAAATAGCTTTTTTTCTTTTAATAAGGGCCAGATTTTAGGTTTTATTTTAAATGTGAATTGCAGCTTTATAACTGTACATATTCTATTATTATTAATATTAAATTGCCTAATCTTAGGAATACTCTTACAAGTGTGAAATTTTTTGTGTGAAGCACCAAGGTATGCTCATTTTTCTTTTACACTTGGACACAGTATTTAATAGGCACAATAATCTAAAGTCTGTATTGCTCTGTATTGTATTGTGGTTCTGGAGAGCTGCTAGTCCATAAGGCAGCAGTGTCTTTCTGCAGTGCCAAGACACTCATTGAATGACAGCTTCTAAAACACATCATGCTGTCAGTGACTTTGTATCTGCACAGCACTGAGGTCTAAAGTAAAAGTCAAGAAAAGTTTCTTTTCTGGGATATGTGGATATTAATGTTGAAGACAGAGGATTTGCATTTTAGACAAGGCCAGCTGTTTCTAAAACAATCTGCACCTTGCACTGAGAGAAAACTGGATGGAACCAAATGCACAGAGGCACCTTGGCAAGTGCTGTGACACAGCAGTGGCAGATCTGTAGAACAAAGCAGCTGGCACAGGGGAGCCAGTGCTGGCAGTTCTGTGTGTTCTAAGGGCTTCCACTTTATGCCAGGTTACTGCAGTCCTGGGGACTGGATAACCACTGCAGGGGAGCAGCATCTTTCATTTTAATGTTGTTTGAGAGTAAACATGCTCTGGTAACACTGCTGAAAAATAAAGAATGGTATGTGGGCATAATGAGATTAATTTTAAAAATGTCCTCCTGGATCAAACCAAAATGTTTGTGTGATCACATGGATTATGACCTTTTTAGTACAATGTCTTAATCTGAACAGCTCAGTGAATACCATAAATCTAACAAGATATGTGTGGTTTTTACCCAGTGAAAGAGCCACAGGAGTAGGAGTCATTCCAGCTCTGATCTGCAGGTAGATGATTATGTTTGTAGAGACTTGAGAGAATTTCTGCAGAGCTTTGAATGCTCTGGTTCCTCTGTGCAGCTTTGCAGGGGCATGAGCTGAATGTAAACAGTGCCACAGGTTTGGTGTCCAGACTCTTGAAAATGTAGTGAATGATTGGTGCACTTGTTGCAGTTTGATCAGTCACTTGAATTCTGTGCATTCTTGAAGTTTAAGGGATTCCAGTCTGGGTTTGGGCTGGCAGAGCTTCCCCCCAGCCCAGCTGCCCCTGGAGGATCCAGAGACAGGGAATTGGCTGCTAAGTGATGATGGCATTGCTCTGGCACAGCACTGCAGTTCTAATCTATGTTCTCTGATAACTGTTAATGCATTTTACATCAACAGTCATTGGATAAAATTATGTGAAGCACACAGGAGGAAGGGACTAGGAGCTCATGACTTTCCCAGATTGCACCTCCAAGAACTCATCTTTGCAATTTGCATCAAAATATGAATCTTTTTTTCCCAATTTAAGCTCACCTAGATTGTGCCCCAGATGCTTAAATTACTTTTTATATGGCATGCTGCAGTATAGAAAGGTAATCAGTTATTTTGAGAAATAAAAAATCTGGAGAGGAGTAGAATACCATGAGTGTAGTAAGAATCAAAACACTTGTGTCACTCATGCAGAAAGGTTTTAGGTATTTATTACCCATTATTTAGTTACCATATAACTTCTTGGGCTTTGGTAAACCTCTTGGCCTTAGTTTCAGTATTTTTCTGGGTGACAGGTCTGCCAGACATTAACTCATACTTCTGCAATGCTTTTGCTTTTTTCTGCTCTTGACAGTACCAGTCTGGTTCCTAGTACTTCATTCATGACCTGTTATTGCTGTAATGGTCTGCTGTAGCTTTTCAAATAAAAAAAACCAGCAGTGAATTCATACAATTTTCACATTCTTCATCACAGTAATTCTCATAAACAGAAAGGGATGCATTTAATTGCACCTTATAAAGATACCTGTAAGAGCAAAATGCCATCAAAAAGCACTTTTGTTTTATTATGCTATCTGGAAGGGAGATAATAGAATCTTCCCAAAGATACTTTGATTAGAAAAATACAAAATAAAATTCTGAAAGAGTGCAGTGTCCTGAAATACATATTTTAAAGCCTGAAGCAAGTTACAGACAGTATTATTTGAAAGGGTGGCTTTTTCTTGTCAGTAACTTGAATGTGAGAGATTGATTTCTGGTTTTATATCAATACTATTCAAATTTCTTTCTCAGACTTCTGAAAAAATCACCAGTTGTACTTGGATGAGGTTCTGTTTGTTTATTCTTTTCATAGTATTTGGGGTTACTGAAGCCACCAGACCAAGTAACCTATAAACCATTATATCCCACCAAGTAGAAGTCTTCTATTCTGGTGAAAACTTGTGGCTGTCCCTTTTCATTAAACTACTGTTCCTCCTCTGTGGCCAATTTCCACAGTTAAATTTGTTCTCATGTTCCTACTCTTTCTCAAGAGTTATCCTTATTTTTAGATTAAGCACATGATGGTAGATCATGCCTGCTGAAATACCTTATTTTGCCTCTGAAATAACTTTTTCTGAAGGCCAAAAAAGAAAAGGCAATCATTATGTTAAGGGTGCAAGTTACCCATGTGTTGAGTTTTTTTCAGTTCACAAAATAGAAATCTTCCTTCTCAGTAATTGATTAACTTGGGTGTTAGGAGGACAGGCACCACAGGAGGAATCATCCCACTGATTGTTTTTAATTGATTCATTTGTTTAGATAACTGTCTTAAGATTCTCTTCCAATTTACTTGGTGGCCAGAGATGTTCAAAACAAGGGGGGAAAAGGTGCCAAATACTTAAGAAGTAGTTAATATTCACTCTCAGTCAAATTCTGCAATACAGAAACATATCCTGATGTGGGCTTATTGAATAGTTTCATTGTATGTTTTTTTTTCATCATTTTACAGAATCCTATTATTTGTGTTGAGTGCTCTGTAAATTCCTGTGCTGAATTTACACAGTTTATTGTTAAAAACTTAATTGTGTTTACTGCAGAAAGTAAAGGTTCTTCTGAAACAATCATACAGAAATATTCACTGCCTAAAAAATGTATTGTTTAATGATTGATTTTATTATTTTTTTAATAAGTAAAAGAGTAACTTTGGTTTGGACAGATTTTTCTTGCTCTGTTAAATGTGTGGTGATCAAAATTTTGGTGAATACTATAGGACATTTCTCTGTGTCACTTAGAAATGTCTGGGTTTATGACTATATAAAGCTTCATAGACTGTTTCATTCCAGTATCCAGTTTAGATGAAAAAGAATGTAGTACAGTATATAAATAACTTTATGAAAAAACAGAGTTAAATTTAAGTAGTGAAAGCAGTTTTTTATTACCATGCATAGATTTTTAGAAGCCTTATCAAATGCTTGAATTAAATTCTTTCTTACTGACTTTCATGAAAGGCATACTGGGACACACTGCTGTCCTGTGTCAGCAGTACTGATAAAGAAATTAGAAAGAAATGTGAAGAGGTTACTAAGTTTGGAGGTCATGACAAAAGACTTGACTTCAGTGATTATTTGTTTTGTAAAGTATATTGGGGTTTCTGGGCTGTGCTGAGTGGGGAAGAGTTTTACACATCATGTCCCATCTCTGTCAGAGCATCAGAGGGATTTTGCTCAGATGAAACCCAGGAGCTGCTGCTTTGTGCAGCTGCCTGCACAGAAGGAGATAAGAGACTTCATTCTCCTGTAGAGTGGAGTGCTCTGGTCACCTCTGCAGGGCCTGGCAGGGCTGATTCTGAATGCAGATGTCCCTGGATTTACAAGTGAGATTTTCACCCAGCAGGAGAACAATATCAGCTTTTGTGTGACTGGGGCCTCTCTGCTGGCTTTGTCTGCACCTCTCTGGCCCAAGGCAGAGACAGTTCTCTAGGCTGATGTCTTTTGGCTGTTCATTTTTAAAGTTTGTTACATTATTTTCATAGATGGAATCATTGAGGTAAGTGTTATTATTTCTGTGATAGAAATGTTACAAGCTTTCAAGGAAGTTTATTTTACTTTTTGCTGGCCTAACACATTACACTCGTGTGGTTTTAACTAAATGAGACAAATTTTGCATTGGTCATTTGTATGATATCTATGTGTGCAGCCACTTCTTTGTTTTTTTATTTTAATTTATATTCACAGTGCATATATTTAAGACATACTGATTTCTCAAGAGAATCTCACTTCTGTGTCCGTTATTCTTTGTTGTTCATGGTGGAGTTTCACAGAACCTGCATCTGTTCACACTTCAGAGTTTCCTTTGCATTTCTTTTGAATTCTGTCATCCAAATAGATTTGGTCCTGAAGTCCAGACTTTTAAGGAAACATTTTCTCTTTTGCTACAGTGAATGTTGTTGGAACCTCAGTTTAGCTTCTTACATGGTTGGCTGAAGCTTTCTGCTGGGTTTATTTTGGTTTGTTCTGTTTACCCTCCCAGTCTGGGTGTTGGCACAGCAAATTTGTAAAAGTCCTTTGTAAAAGTTGCAGTTATTCAGCAGTATCCAGGCATGGCTGATACTATAGCCCTTTATTTGACAGTGTTTTAAAATCTCCATGCATTTATCCCTGATCCTACTGTTTTTTGAGTAAAGTGTATTATTTTAACAATTTTAATGTATACCTTAGAATTTTAAAAAGGGGGAGGGGGGAAGGGAAGCAAAAAACATTTTCATTTTTCTCTTCAGGATACTTACATTTGCTTTTTTATTTTAAATCATGAAAAGACTGGTGGGATATCTATCATATGATGTAGAAAATAAAATAAACTAGCAGATGTGTGTAAAAAGCTTAAATATTTTCCTAGATCATCCAGTTTTACTGTGTTTTGATTTGAATGAGAGTGACTTTCTATGTGAATCACATAGTGTGGTTCGAGTTCTTTTGGATGCACATTGGTCCTTACCCTCCTGAATACTGATTTTGTTAACACTCATTGGGATAACATGTTTCAATGAACCTGAATGCTTCTCTTTTGCAAAAACAGATCACATAGTGTGTTATGGATGTCTTGCTTAAAATCCCTCAGAACAGGTTATGCTTAAGTGAAATAATACTTTATAATTTTTAAAACACATTGTTTTCATATTTTTAATTGTTCTTTATTTTATATCTTTGTAAGACAAAATCACATGGAAAATATTTGTGGGGGAAAAAAAAAAAAAAAAAAAAAAAAAACAAAAACAAAAAAAAAAACACCAGAAGAAACTATGTTGGCAGGAAGGCACCTTGCTATTTGGGGAATCAAATCTGGCTTTTATCCCAGTGCAGAGGCAGCATGCTCAGCCCCAGGGAGTGGGAGGGACTGATCCTCTTGCTATGGGAACTCCTTTCCCAAGCAGTGTAGACAGAACAATGACCAAGCCTTAGGGAGAACTGTGAAGAATTCCTTCAGCAGGTGGGCTGGATCATCACCACCAGTGCAGTGTATTTGTTCTCTAACAGGTAACTTCTCTGGAAGCTCTGTCTGAAAGAGCACAAAGAGCACAGGCTGTCCTGGAATTCCTTCTGCATTTTTTCATAGTCATTCTCTGAGATACTTTCCATTTTCATCTTCCATCTTACCTTTGCATTTCATTTCCTCTGCTACTGGGATAGGTGGATCACTTTGCCACTCAGCATCATCTCATTGTTTTCTTGTTCTTCCTGTTCCTCTGCCTTACAAATTAAATGGGGGATTTATTTTATGTTTAGTTTTCAGAGCAGAAAGCGTTGTTGTTCCACATTTTTATAATATAGTTCCACATTTTATAATATAGTTCCACATTTTTATTATATTTATATAATAGTGATAAGTGAGTGGGTTTCTTAAACCCAAGGCTAATACAAATATGAGCCAACAGTTACTTTTATATTAACTGGATAATTTTTGGGAATTTATGTATCCACCACTTTCCAGCATTGCAAAATTCTGCAGTTTTCATGACACTTTGAGAGTTACTTTGTTGTGTTTAGCCTGTTTTCTTTTTAACTAATATTCTGTCACTTTGAGTATTTATAAGCTTGATACTGATGTGGTGAATCTCAAGTGAAATTCAGCTTGCTAATGTACTTTAAATGGAAATTTTAGTTCTTAGCCCATTCTTCTTGGCCTGATGTCATCTCCCCTGTGTAAAAGGTTGTCGTGTCTGTGTGCACCAACTTCTCTTACTCAGAAATCCATAGACTTCTTTTTTTTTTATGTGGAACTAAAAATTCTCATTATTTCAGTGTATTTTTAGGTTACTGGGCCCTGTTACTTCAAAGAACAGTAGCATTGTTTTCCTGATACTTGTGGAATTTTGATATTGTTGTGGAATAAAGAGGATCGATTTCATATTTAACTTTCTACATTTTCTTCACTTCTTCTTGTGTTGTGTGTAGTTCAAGTTCCTTTTTAACCATAAGGGCTACCTGTTGTGTTTGGGGTATTTTCCTTAAAAACTTCCAGATTCTTAGATTTATTATTTCTCCAAGAGCTTGGGATCTACTCTGAGAAATGACAAAAACAAAGAAATGCTGCAGCACCTGGGCCACAAATCTTGAATAATGCTTCAGATTTCTTAGTGCTGGGAACTTGACTTTGGAGTGATACTTCAGTCTGCACTTAGTTTACATTCACAAACCCAAAGGCAATGTACAGACAGCCCAGTGAGCTCTGCTCCTGTCTCTGAGTTCAGCCAGCCCTCACTGCCTCCTCCTCCCAGTCCTTCAGGTGCTTGGCTTGGGCATGTTGGCTGTTCTAGGTGCTGGTGATCTCATTGCAGTGTATTTTTATTCTCTGGATATCCTTGCAGAAAATTTGTGTGAACAGGTAGAAACAAAAATAATTCTTAATTCCAGCATTAGCACCTCCTGGTGCAGGGTGTGCTCCATGTCACAAAGCAGGGGAGGAGCTGTGTCCTTGTTCATTATTGTGGATTTTACTGGTTTTATGGGTTCTGTATCCCCCTGGAATGAGGTTTGTGGTCATTAGCATTTTCTCTTCAGGGTGATGATCCAACCCTGGCAAGGACCTTTGGCCAACAGGATTGGGAATTAAGCCAGTTTAGGGCTAACCTGACTCTTTTAGTTCTGTTCTTGGTTATTAGCCCATATTGAAAGGTGGGGGAAACACAGGAGCAGAGGTTATTCTGTGGGGTGTAGCAAGGTGTTGTCCATGGAACAAACCTCTTTATAAAGCCCTTCTGTATTGAAAAAGTCATTTTTCCTGGTGCTTATTGAATCATTTAGTTTGGAAAAACCTTTAAGGTCATCAAGTCCAGCTTTAAACCCAACACAGCCAAGTCCACCAGGCAGCCTCTTCCAGTGCTTGATAAACCTTTTGGTGAAAGTTTTCCCTGATATCTAATCTAAAATCTTCCCTAGCACAGCTTAAGGCTATTTGCTCTTGACCTATCCCTTGTTATTTGGGAGCTTGATACTCCTGTGGGTGAGCTGTAAAGTGATAAGGTCTCTGAGCCTCCTTTTCTCCAGACTAAACACCCCAAGTTCTCTCCTCCCCCTGTTTATTCTGATCCAGACCCTTTACCAGTGCCTTTATCTAAACTCCCTCCAGCACCTCATTGTTTTTTATGTTTACTTTTATCTAATCAGCTGCAGGTCTCTAAAAAGTGCTTTGCCTTGGTTTTGTTAAGATTAGCTTCAGTTATATCGGATGCAGTAAAAAAAAAAGAAAAAAAAAAAGTCACTCTTAGTAAAATAATGGGATTTTTGTGTCCTTGAAGTCACTAATATGCTAGAGTACCTTGGGAAGTAGTGTTCTAAGCCCAAGTTTTTCCCAACTACTACTGGTACATTCCAGAGTTTGAGTGTTTTGCTTTTTTAAATGGGACCTTTGAATTTTATTGTATTGGTTTTCCAACTGCTGTGCTGGTTTTGTTGGTACTGCCATGTGCAAAGCACTACCTTTATCTCATCCTACTTTGGCATATTTCATCTTTGCAAAAGATGTTAAAACATTTGCAGTGTGAACAGAATAAAGTCTGGTTATGTCTGTGTACTGTCTGGCATGTCTTTAACATCTGCTGTCACTTGTGGAGAACTGCAGCTTCTGCAGCCAATAACATTTTTATTATGAGTATTATTATGAGTTTTCCCTAAAACAGGAGACAAATCACTGGGTTAGAGAACTACTTGGTAAGGAAATAAAATGCTGTCAGACTCTGGAGTCTGTGTTTGTCATACATGAATGAGGCATTTAGTGACACCTGAAATTAAATAGAAGAAAATAATGTCTGCTGTGATTTTGAGGAGTAGCATAACCATTCATTATCAGTACTTCTGTGAGACAACTTGAAATAAATAAATAAATGCATGCATAAATTCTTGGTAACTGTGAAGCAAATCCAGAGGCACAATTCAAAAAGTCAATTGTGGAGAAAGAAATGCACACACCCTGGAGTTTATTTTGTACAAATATAATCCTTTCCTTGGCTCTTTTGCCCCTGAAGTGTTAAGGCTTTGATTTTACAGAGTAAGTTCATAGCACTTGATAATCTCTGCTAAAAAGGAATATGTTCTACAACAGAGCTAAAATTTGATTGTAGCTCATATACACTGAGGATAGAAACTCTACCACTTGCAAAGAAATAGAATATGCAAGTCAGATATTACTGAATATCTGTGGGGTCTGAACCAATATAAGCAATAAATGTGTCCTTGAATCTGTTTTTCACTGTATCAGTGTATGGAGCTGCAGGGATTTGGGTAATCTTTGTTTCAGACTGAACCTTGTGTGATTTCCCCACAGTTCATGGCTGCCTGCAGTTTTGCCAGAACATTATAACCTTCTGAGAGAATTTTAACTTGGATACATTTTCACTTTTTAAGGTTTTGATCAGAAGATGCACAACACTTAGCTACATAACAGGATAAAAAACCTTTCCAGTGTTTTTTTACCTTCCCCTCATGTTTCCAGGCATCCAGAATATGTCAATGGAAGATGCACATGGTAAATATTGACTGGTAGTGTCTAATTCCACAGGACATCTCTGACTGTGGCTGACACAGTGAAGGGCTGTGTGCTTTCCCTGCAGCTCTCAGATTGCCTCTGGCAGACCCTGTGAAGGCAGTGAAGAGGATTTCTGTCTGGGATCCCTTTTACCCTTTGGGTCACTCCAGAGGCAGTACATGCACAGTCCTTTGGCTGTGGCTGGGGGATGTGTTTTCCTTCTCAAAGGAGCCTACAATCATTTCAGAGTTCCACCTTGGCTAAAGAGAGACCTTATCTCTCACCTGTCATTTAATTTATGTTCATCCACAGTAAAATAAACCTTCATCATTTGTGTTTTACTAAGATGCAGTTCTGGCAGCTCAGTAGGACCACATCTGACAGGCAGTTTGTTGTCATGTATAACACACTGGAGGGTCAGCAATTTTATTCTATCAGTCCTTGAAGTAGATCAGTTCATACATCTCCTTCTCCTGCCATAGCAAGGCACTGACCCCTAACAAACAGGTTTTATGTTCTGTGGGCCTCAGAAATGTGGTCATTAACAACCTGTTAATATGTATTAAACATTCTCCAGTTGGCATTTAGCCTCATTGGTGTGTCAGAATTTGTGCAGTGAAGTTTGGCATTCTCACTCTCTAGAACACACTTGTTTGCCAGTCACATGCAGTGGGAACTGAACTAATACACAGAGAAAAGTGTTTTTCCCCAGTTGAGTTTCTCTCCTCTGTTCTTTCCTCCAAAAAGTTGCATTTTGGTTTAAAAAAAAAAAAAAAAAAAAAAAAAAAACAAGTGAGGAAACCCAGATAAGTAATGATTTAAAAAAAAAAAAAAAAAAAAAGGCAGCTTCAGTAAAAACTGAAATTGCATGGGGCTGACTGAGCTTAGCTGGCATCATTTTGTCTTATGTGTAGTATGTAAAGGTGTAAGAAAATTTGGTTTTATGTTTATTTCTGAGACAGATAGCACCAAGTGTAACTTTGCTCTAAAGGACACATGAATATGTAAGAATATAGATAACTTCTAAAAACAAGATACAGTTTGCCTGCTTTTTGCAGATAAAAGTTTCTCTAAAAATTTGAAGAGTATGTATTTCTGTTCTGTCACATGGATGATCAAAATTGCAATTCAGGGTCCAATTGCTACTGCAACATTTTTTACTGGAAAGATTATTCATGTGTTGCTTGAATGTGAATATGCACAGAGGAATTGAGTATTTCAAAATCTGCATAACCCTTGTCAGGGTTACTGAAAGCCTGAGTGCTTCCAGTAACAAGCTGCAGTGTTGGCAGCTGCCAGTTTGGGGGCATGACAGAAACAAACATTTGTTTGTTCAGACAGAATTAATGTTCTGCTTTAGACTGTCTTCTGTGAACCCTCTGTCAGGGAATCTGGATTTTAGCTGATAAACCCTTTTGTTGAGTTAGTTTTGTTTGCATTGCTCAGCACTTCACTGGCTGAGGAACTGGAATGCAAATGTTGATTATGCTCCTCTTATAGTGAGTGTATCACAGAAAAAGATTTGAAGCTGTGGAGGACTGTAACCTATAATGCTCTAGCAGGCACAAGGTAGAGTCTGGGAAGCAAATGCTAGGTCTCTGATGCTGAAATGGTGAAAATGAACTTCATGCACAGTCCTTAACAGTGGAGAGCAGAGAGCATGAAAGAGTAAACTGTCTTTAAACAAAGCTGAAGATAAGGCCTCTGCTGTGACCTTGCTGCTCTGTGTTTTCCAGTAGGAGTTTTTAGCTTCAGGGATGTTTCCTTCAGTGCTTAGAATCCCAGGGAAGGAGGCACCCATGGGAACATTATAATATTTTGCATGGAAAAGGAGATGGGAAACAGAACTGGCAGAAGAAAGAAGAAGTGATCTAGAATTTATCTAATTAGCCCTTTAATTTTAGCCATTCTTTGATACTGCTACTTGTGAGTATTGTTTATTCAGTGTGTTGTGAATTTCTTTCAGTCTCTGAGCACATGAAACCTCTGGGGTGGATGGAGAACCACGACAGGGAGCTGTGGGAGGTAACAGAGCAAAAAGCCTCTTTGTTAGTAAATGCTGCTGTGCAAGGGGCAACACCTTCAGATGAGAATTTTTTAGATGGCACAAAACCTAAAAGTGATGAAAACCAACCCTATAATATCACTGTGTTGCCTATGGTTAAATTGTTCAGAAAGTTCAATATATAAGGATGTACCATGATGATTATTATCAATTAGATAGAATTAGTAGATAGAATACTTACTGATTTTATTGTGTGATCTGATCTTTATTACATTCAAGCTCAGACCAGGCAGTGAGGCAGAATTTCTGCTACTTGTGACAAATCTAAATTTTTCACTGTGACATTGGATGGGGGTTGCTTTGGGACAGTATTCTGACTCCTCTTACAGGAAATGGTTAAAAAGGAATTTCTGCACATCTGAGAAACTAGTCAGAAGAGAAGAGTTTGTTGTTTTGTCTCGCCTGCCTGATTGTGGATTAGGCTTTGGTCTGTCTGCTTTAAATATCAGAAGAGACGAGCTCCCTTTGTACAGGCAGAAACACTGCAAAAGCTGGTCAGCTGGTAGCAGCTCAACTCGTGGGTATTCTCTTCACAGCTTTTGTGTTCTAGCATGCAAAATTTTAATCAAAACTTGTGGTTTTTATAAGCAGTGCTATTCTGTTTATTAGCTATAAAGTCAATGTATGTTTGTTATATCAAGTTTTGTTAATATATCAGCTGGGATTGTCAATCTTGTCTAGAGCAAGATCTCAATTTCAGTTGTCTTTCTGGGAAATGCAGAATAAATGATGCTGAGGAGTGAGAGTGAGGTGCAAAGTATTCAAAAGTCTGGAAATGCCAAAAGTTACATATGCTGTGGCATTCTACTTTTTTTTTTTTAATTATTATGAATTTTTAATTCATATGTTTATGCTTATTGCTGAGTGAAACTGTTGGAGGTTGTGTTTCTGGGGTGAGGGGGCAGAGTTATTTGCTGGAAAATAGAGACACCCAGCAAAAAGAAAGCCCTTGATTAAGGCACAATTTTGTATTGCTGTAAGTCTGTTGGTATTGCACAGAAAAGCTTTCTGTAAAGGACAGTGAAGAATGAGCCAGTTCATTCTGCCCCACAGTAAACCACCTTTGGACTTAGATTTGCAGGGCTGCTGAAAGGAGACAGCATTGTGAACAGGATGGGTTTCTGTGGTTAAAATGTTGTGGGTAATTGCACAGAGTAATTGTTCTGTACCACAGGGAGCATACAGAGCCTGTCTGTAAGTGAAATTAATGTTCACTTTAATCTATGATGTGTGCAAACAGGTTCCATTCAAACTTTTCTTACACACTTTGTAAAACACTCGTGTAAAGGTGTGTTAGATTCTTATATCCAAGGGAGCAAATGTTCTTTTTAATGTGTCTGCATGAAACCTCTACATTCAAATGCTTTTATTAATTATGTAAGCTGTAAATTCTTTAATTCTAAATTGATTTTGCTACAGCTAGTATATAAGTGCAAAAATATTGGAAAGTATTGCAAAACCAGTCTTTCTTCAAAAAATGCAAAGGAGGCAGGACTGCATCACTAATTCTGCTGCATTAATTCACATTATAAGCTTTGCTCCTCTTGCAAAAAAGCCTCCATGAACTAACTTGAATTACAGTATGCCATTTCAAGATGAGATCTCCTTGTGCCAGTGAATCTACCAAATCCACATCCTTTCTCTGTGTCAGGCTGTGTTCTAGCTCCACAATTAATAGATCTCTTGCCTTGGGTAATATATCATCCTTAAACCTTAATGCAAATATGAGGGGCTTTCTTCTAAGTGCTGTCAGAGTTCCTCCTAATAGTTTGGTGCCTTTGAAGCAAAGCTCAATAAGCAGAAGTCCTAGAAGATGAAATTTAAGTGCCATTTCTCAGCATGAAGGCACTGTGGAAAAATAAATGCACCCTTGTTTAGTCTGAACTTTGCCTTGACTTCTTTTCTAAACATTCTTTGAGGAACTCTGCTCCCTAATTTTCTTTTTGCCTTCTTCCTAATCTCAAAAGATAACTCTCCCCTGTTAGTGGGGAAAAAACTGTTTCTGTAAACTGCTGGTTGTTTTGGGTCACAGTAACAAGGGAAATCAACAACTCAGTGACTTAGCTTCTCAACCAGTGCTAGAAATAACTAATGAAAATCTTTTCAAGGTAACTTTTGTGTAATTTCATTACTCTTAAAAAGGAAAAAGACATTCAGTAATATTCATGGTGGGTATCTTGCATTTTCTGCTGTGCTTTGGTTCAGTACACAGTGCTCAGTGCAGTTTCTTAACAGACATACAAGGGTGTTATATCTGTCATTTGCAGCAGCTGGAGTTTGGGTAGATTTTGTTAATTTACTTAAGAAAAGGTAAAACAAATAAAATATCTCTTGAACTGCAAGCTAGCAGAAAGCTTTTATCTCAAAGCTTTCAATAGTGGTCACGGCTGCCTAAATTCTGGAGTTTAGTGGTGTTTTGGCAGCACAAGGTGAAGTTGTTGCACTGGAAGAAACTGATTTAGCTTGACTTTCCTACTTTTCTTTCCCCTGGGGAGTGGTGTAACTTTTCTGCAGGGAATGGGTTTTTTGCTGTTTTTGTGCTTATTTGTGTATGGGCTTGAAATGTTCAACATACTCATTAAAATGTTAACCCAGGAAAGTGATGGTGGTGTTGGATTGCACTTATGGCAGTTTCTGTATCTGCTAAAACTGAATGGTATTTCATGTTGTGTGAGAAAGAGAAGAGGGCAGTTCTGTGTGCTGGCAAGATTCCCTTTTTCAAATATCCAAGGCCATTCTAAGCCAAACAGTGGAGCTGTGAACTTCCCAGAGGAAGCTCCTGAGCACTCCTTGCTGAGCAGCCTGAATGGTACTTTCTTGTCACCTCATCCTTGGCAGTGTTAGGATTTGCTGAAGGTCTCATTTTTGTGTTTTGAATTCTTTTTTGTGACCAGTATTTCGAATTTCAGTTAAATTTTTGAGTATTTGCAAAGTTGAGAGATTCCACTGTTTTCACCACCCTTGTTGTGATAAAAATGTCTCTAATTCCCTAAAAATGTTACCTGTGCCTCTTTTCTGTCTTACATATCAAAGAAATAGTCTAACATAATTAGAAAATAATTTCAGGTATAACCATCTTTATATTAGTTGAGATGTAAGCCAGAAGGTTTGGTTTGAAAATACTGCTTATTACAGTATATGTTTATTCTTAAGTATACATTTATTCCATTAAAACATACAGAGTCTGTTAGGTTTGTATGGAAAAGAGCCTGTAATGTCTTACCTCTAATTTGAAACTTGAAGAAAGATCTTTCTTCCTTTGTGCTTTTCTTAGTTAAAAGATTTTTAAAGGGTTTTTTAAAAGAAATAATTAACATGGGAGGTTTGCAGTACCCTGTTTAAATACAATGACATTCTTCTCTCTAATAGAAAATCCTAGTAAAACAAGGTTGTCCTCTTTTATGAGTACTCATTCTTGGAAGGTTTGTTTTTCTGTTCTCAGAGTATTTGGCTTTTGTAACGTTCTATCTTCAAGAGCATTTTCCCATATTCCAAGGTTCATTTAATTACTGTTCAGAATGTTTGATGATTTGATTTATTGAGAAAAGTGGGATATGCAGATTAACTTGATTTTATAGCAGAATGTTTGGTTTATAGCATTTATTCAAGATTCATAGGCTCCCTTCTAGTAGAAGGATATAGTTTGTGTAAATCTGTGGCAAAAGCATGGGAGGCTTGCAGAAGCCCTTAACCTCCTGAACTTTCCCATGTCATCCTATGAACTCTGAATCTATGGCACTGTTCAAATCAGGAAATGTTTAAAAACGAAGAGCCAAAACCCTAGGCTGCTGGATTTTGTATACAGAACGTCTGTGGGTTTTGCAGTTCAACAATCATCCTAATCCTGGTAACATAAGCAGGCTATTGTAAACACTCATTAATTTATATAAAAGAGCATTTGATTTCAGTAGTTTGTTTTCTTGTTATTTCAGCTTTATGACAAAATAAACACAAAATCTTCACCACAAATCAGGAATCCTCCAAGTGATGCTGTACAGAGAGCCAAAGAGGTAATGGCTTTAAAGTATGTTTGTTTTACTTTGAAAGGGTGATTGTATTTAAACTGTGACTTATTTTTCTTCATTAATATGTGTATTCTAGTTCATTGTCTGAATTATTTCTGGAATGCTACTATTGCTTACTCAAGTTATGTAACACATTGCATAAACTTGCAGAGTTACATTATCTGTGTAAGGATTATGAATATTACTCAGTTTAATCATTTAACCTTTTCTTCAACAATAGTGGTGTTAAAGGGAACACTCCTGCTGGGTAATTGCAGTATCATTCCTGTTCAGGTTACTTACCTGCAGCAGAAATCTGTTTATAAAATTTAGTTACAAAAAGAAGTGTTTTGAAGTATCAGGTTTTTAAATTGAAAAAACCATAAGTTTATCATAGATAGGTTTAAGAAGAGCACACTTGGAAATGCAGTGAAGGTGGCCCACTAAGACCAAAGACAGACAAAGATGTTCTTAATTCTTACACTTTGCAAATAGTATGTTATTTGCTAATTTATGGCCAGTACTAAAAAACTGTATAATCAGTAAAAATTTGTGCAGTTATTAGGAGTTACAGCATAGGAAAATAATGTTTATTGTGCTATTAAGGGAGGAAGACTTTAAAACTCAGTGTAATAACTAAAGTCACACTGATGGATGCCCTCATGGATGTCCTGTGCTGCAAAATTTGCTGTCAGTTAATCCTGGGGGGTGGTTCTAGATGTAAAATACTCTGTTTTCATTGCCCAACTAGCTTCATGTGAAAATTAAGGTGTAAGAATCAAGTTGCAGGCAATTGAGTTAAAGCTTATTTACTCCTCCTTCTCTAAAAGTGCCTCAGATTTATAAAATCTGAAGCTTGGAAGTGGGGTAACAGACAGCCCACCTAGACTTGGTGTCTTTAATAATTGGTTTTATGAGTGTTTTAAATTCTGCATTTAAACCAATAGTTTTAATAAATTGAGACTATGTGTGAAAGCAGCAACTGGTGGAGGTCTTGTGTGTCACCTGTTAGCACTCCATTCCTGTCCCCTTATATTTAGCTGTTGGAGGAATGCTGTCACTTGGGGGGGGGGGGTGGGTAAAAAAAGCTCCAAAACCTCTTTTCTTCAAATTTCTGCTTTAATCTCTTTCAGAGAGAACATTGGAACAAGGTGTTTTATTCTCTTGGGGTGGCTGAGTGGGGGCACATTCTCTTAAACCCTTTCCTGTGTCAAATATGTTGGTTTGTATAATCATTTGGGGGTGTTCTGACTGAGCAGTGAGGGGTTTCATTTCTTCAGTAGCTTTAAAAGAAATTTACAGTGGGGCATTTCTTTTGTTTATTTTGCAGGTATTGGAAGAAATTTCATGTTACCCAGAGAACAATGATGCAAAGGAGCTAAAACGTATTTTAACACAACCTCATTTCATGGTAAGCAGATCCTACTCTCATTTGGGCTATTTTATAATTTTTTTTATTATTCTTTATGTTAGAAAACTTCAGTAAATTCTTAAAATCTGCAAGTGATAGAACTGCATACAATACACCTATTAGTAAGCATTTCCAACCTGCTGCTCTGGCAGAAGAATTAGTATTGCTGCTACTATTAATCCTCATTACTGTGCTGAAAACTGTCAGCAATTTGGAATCATGTAATTATGGAGCAGTTTCACTGTGATTTTGGAGGTCTGTGTTGCACATGGAAAGAAGAATGAATCTTTTTGGATGTCCATAGATAGAACTGAGATCCTCCTTTTTCTTTTTCCGAAGATCTTCTTAGGATAAAGATGTGTGAATTAATTGTAAAATAAGTGTTTGTTTAATATTATTTTACAATAACTCAGTAGTGTGTACAGCGTGTTGAGTTTGTGCTACATATCAAAACTTCCTGTGTCTGTTTGCCAAATCTGATTTGGCAAATTTTGAGAGCAATAATTGTCCTAAATTCAGGGATGTTACTGCTTTGTAATTTGGTGCAAGTTGCTGAAGTCCACTAATTTGAAGGATTTCTTTTGTTTATGCTGTAGGTGAAGTTCATAAATTGAGAAATAAATGTGTTTGCTTTAATCTTTATGCACTATTGTCAGCTTAAAATCATTAATTTTACTCTCCCTAACATGAGGATTATATGCAGGGGGCTTTGTGGAATTTGCTCACCTGAAAGCTGAATTACTGTAAGTTTGAAGGACAAACATAATTTCCAGGAAAGAGTGAGCTGAAACCAACCTCCTGTTCAGGTATAAGATGAAATCTGGGTAGCTGCAGTCCCAGTGTGTTCTTTTGATGGCCCTTGTAGCCTTGGCTACATTTGTTTTTGTACTTTAAATCAGATCAGGAGCATGTTTATAAAGTGAATCTCCTGATTGCCCCTTAACAGTGTTTGGTTTGTATCACATAAGGGTCTCAGAGCATGCTAAACAACTTTTTTCAGGTAAAATTAAACTGAAATGTGTGCCAGGAGCCAGTGCAATCCAGCAGCTGATGGACACTCTGTCCACAGGGCCAGTTGGAAGCTGCTCAGAAGAAAAAACTCCTGCAATGTGTTCAGTGTGTACATCAGGTCCTGACAAATCCAATTGTTTTACTTTTTGGTTCATTCTTATGTCACTGCACTAATTGCTAGTGCAGACATGGACTTTTTGTGCCCATTCAGCAACACTCTGATGTTTTTCCCTGGAGATGGCACCTATCCTATCCTAAAGTTTGTAAGACCTCTGATTCAACATTTAACAGGAACACTTGCCTGAATAGAACATAAAACAAGGTGGAATGGTACTCAGCCATACTGTAAGAAAGATTTTTTTAAAAACCTTTCTCTGATACTCAGCTTCATTTTGGAATCTGATAGGTTCATTTGATACACTTTTCTTGTGTAAAATTACCCTGCAGTGTTGCTAAAACATTAAGCATTGTGGATAAAGACCATTTTTAAAGTATAAATTATTTTCAGAGTAGGCATCAATAAAAGTGATTGTGATATATATACATTTCGTGTATCAAATCAAGTGAGAGGAAAATTGAGTTGAAAATCCTCTTTGTTAGGTATCTCTGTTTCCTAATACTCTCATAAACCTAAAACCATTTGTCAGAGCTCTTTTGCTGCAAACCTATGAAAAGTATTTTTCATGAGGAAGAAGCTGCAATTCCATAACAAGTACTTTTGATGAGGAGTAATTTCAGCAAGTGAGTCTGCGGTATCCCAGGCTAAATTGCAAGTTGGTGAAGCCCCATCATCCCTTTTCCCCCATCTTTCTTTCATCCTCTCCCTAGCAGTTCTGTCATTCATCTAGAACTGCACTTTAATGTTGCACTGGGCTGAACTTGTAGAAAATTGCTCCAAAAAAACCAAAATCTCCAGCTAACCATTAGTAAAAAGAATGTAGGAGTCAGAATGAGCAGGGGAACAGAAACAGCTCATGTTAGGGAGAAATGGAAAGTAGCAATCAAACCAACATAAGTTGGTGTGGATCCACACCTGCAGATAGCACAGAGTCTCCAGATGCCAAAGGGACAACTCCATCCTCCATCATTCCCACTCCTGCTCCCAGATGCACCTTTATGGGATAAAATACTTTTACATTTGTTGCATTCTGCTAAATTTTCCTTCAGAGTGAAATCCTTTGTATCTTATAGGAAGCTATTAGGAAAATAAAAAATAAAACAATATTGTCATCCCACACTCCATGTGTTTGCCAGGTGTTACAGACCAATACTCTGGTTATTAATTCAGTAATCAATAAAGTGTAATACATAGGAGTCTGCATTAACACCTGCATGAAAACGGGCTATTTTAGTTTTTTTAATCTAGTGTGTATCCCTAGTCAGAAGAAAAACTATTGCAATCTGTCTTGTTTAGTTAATCACAGTGTTAGTGGGTTAAACTGTGCAGGCCTTTACAAAACCAAAGGAAATAAAGCATGTTTGTAAAAGATCTTCAAGATATTCTGTTCTGATTTTTTTTGCCCTTGTGTGCCTTATGGCTACATAAATAAATTATCAATTTATTCTGTGCATGTTTAACATTTTAATTCAAAGAAATGTATGTAAATTTTGCATGAAGGTCTTCCAGTAGATAATTAATTTAGGAATTCTTAAAGCATTTTCAAGTACCTCATTTGTTATGTATGTGCAAGTTTCAAAGGGCTTTTTTTCCATTACATGACTTTCAGTAGATTTTCGAATACACCATTTTCATATGTTAAAGATTCTGTTATATAAGTTCAGTATGTTGGAGCAATTGAAATATTTGCTAGGAGGCTTTTGTTTAATGACATAGAGAATTTTTATCCATCATCATATGCATTCCTATGCTGTTCTCTGCAGACAGTGCAGTAGAAAGCAGTTCTCATTAAACTAATTTTTAGTTTATTATCATATCAAGGTTATCATGTTCTGCAAAGGAAAAACAGGGAAAAAACACATTTTCAAAATTAGCAGAAATGCTTGAAAACAGTCATATTTAGGTAAGGTCCAACAGGAATCTTTTTATTAAACGTTTTCAATATTAAATTGAGCTTGCTGTACTTTAATGTATTTCTGAATTAGTGTTCATTTTTGTGAATATATTCAGAAGTCATTTAGTATAATTACAGACCTTTAAAAATGCTGGAAGTGCTGTATTTTAACCTCCTACAAGGTGAATATTATTGCTAAAAATAATATCAAGGAGGGCAATTATTTGATGTGATAAAAATGTAAGGAACTGGATTATGTAAAAAATGTAATATAAAAGCATGGAGACTGTAACAGATACAGGCAGGGGCACAGAATAACTTCCAAGGTCATTGTGTCCAGCCATTAACCTACACTGGAGTAACCACACATAACTGGATGCACAAATAAATCAAATTTAATTAAACAGTGTTAAAGTGATTTAACTTACTTATATGGTCCAGGTTGCTAATATAAAATATTGCTTCAGTAGTGCAAACTAATGCAGAGGAATTGATGGAAGTTTGAGCTTAGTTGACAAAATAAGATAAAAAATAGGAAATGCAGAGACAGGTTTGTATTTAACTAAAAAGAGTATGTGTGTTGATGGAAAAATGGGGGGAATGTAGGCAAAGCATTGTTAGTTTAGGGAAAATTTTTCCATCATTATAGTACTGACTTCCCAGCTATAGTTTCAAATCAATTTGAGAAATGGGAACATAAAAGTGTTTAAGAAATTACGTTTTTTCAATATGGTACATTTAGAAATGCTGCTGAAGTAGCCAATGAAAGCTAATGAAGCAGTGTTTTAGCAGTTTGTTGGTTTGCACTCTTAATTTTTGTCAAGCATTGTGAAGTCAGGGTGGTGGTGCTGGGTCCAGGTTCTAGGGGAAGGGTAGAGTATGGAAGCAATTATGACAGTAAACAACAAAAAAACCCAGTATTTCCTTCTTTTCTTCTGACCCATAGTCTACCTTTATTAGACTGAAATACCATGGGATCTATCTGAGTAGCTTTCCATTTTACTAGAGTAATTACTATAGAGTGGTTTGCACAGAAAGGTATTTTCTGATCCTCTGTCTGTGCACATGAGGATGGATTTACTCTGACACCCTGCAGGTGTCGAGAGGATGAGGGGAAGGGAGGCAGCACCATTCTCACTGAAGAACCTGCAGTAAAAATCACATTAACTCATGCAGGTTTTGGAGTCTCAGGGTGTGTGTGCAAGCATTTGCAGTCTGAAAGGTTGTCTTAGACTCAGAGTAAAAAAGTTCTTCAGTAGGAAACTGGGCACAAATACCTTGGGTTTCCAAGGTATTTCCTTGGGATTTCCAAGTCACTTGACTTTCTGAAAAGCTTTAAAAACACAAGGAGCGAGCGAGGGACATCGGAGACGGTGGACACCTGACATTTTGTTGCTGTGCTCTCCTCCAGGCCTTACTTCAAACTCATGATGTAGTGGCACATGAAGTTTACAGTGACGAAGCTCTGAGAGTCACCCCCCCTCCCACCTCGCCCTACCTGAACGGGGACTCGCCGGAGAGCGCCAACGGCGACATGGACATGGAGAACGTGACGCGCGTGCGCCTCGTGCAGTTCCAGAAGAACACGGATGAGCCCATGGTGTGTGTCCTGCTTTGGAGGGCAGGTGTCTGCCAGTAAAGGCAGGAGCTTCTCTTTGAAATGGAGAGTGTAAACCCCCTCCCTCCAAATTACTATAATTTTGAAATTAAGGGGCTCTCAGGCAAAGATATGGGAGTTAGGAATAACAATTCTTTACTAGGAAAATTAAAATACAAATACAGTATTACAAAGAGCCATCCCAAAACACTGACAGAGTCAGGATACAACCTGACACCCTGTGTTGGTAGCAGTCCCATTAAATGGTGGCTGCATCCTCCTGCAGTGGCAGATGTGGTTCAGTTGAAGCAGTTCTCCTGTAGAAGGTGCAATTTTCCTCTGAAGGTCCAGGGATGATGTGGAAAGGTCTGGTGCTCCTCTGGAATCCAGTGGAAAGAACACTGCCTTGGTGTTCAAAATCTCAGTTTTTATCTAGGTAGAAAATGTTTGGCTCCTCCTCCTGGCTGGAGCATCTCCCAGTGGGATGATGTAATTTTATCAGTCACACAGTGGGACTCAATGGGCCAGCAGCAGATGATATCTTCCTGGAGGGAGGATGGGTTGTGGAAAAGATGAAGATGGCTGCCCCAGCAGGTTTTAAAGATGGCCCATTAGCAGGTAATATGTGCCACAGAGATAAGGATCACTGCCCCACCCAGCATCAACAGATGGTGATAGAATACACATTTCTGGTCACATCCTGTATTGCAACCCAAGACAGTATGCAGGGAACATCACTATTCCCCTTGACTCCATAAAGACCAGCATTGTAATGATTTTAGTGTCCATTTCTTCACTTTGAGGCAGGGCTGTTAGTTAACAGGAATAGTTCAGCAGGCACTGTAGATATTTATCCTTCTTGAAATGCTCTGAGTGCATTCACACTGCTGCTGTGCCACTAGGGCTGGGTTTGTTTAAAAGCAGCCTCATAGTAGCTATAGCAAATTAGTCCTTAAACCCAACTGGAGCCTTTGCACTTCGGTATAAAATCACTTTTTTAACAAACCAGATCCTTATATGTTAAAGTATTGCATCCTCACTTAAAAAATAGTTTCTGGTTTTATTGCTCGTCTTTAGGTGACTGACAAAGACTTTTAGTCTTAAAATTTATATCCTGCCTTCAGGCTTTCAGGAAACGTGACTATTCTTAACCACTCAAGAATCACAGTGCCTAATGTTCTATTTTAAAAGTATAAACATTTCTTTTTTTTCTAGGGAATCACTTTAAAAATGAATGAGCTGAACCACTGCATTGTGGCAAGAATTATGCACGGAGGAATGATTCACCGGCAAGGTAATCACATCTCATGAAGAGTTTTATCTTCAAGCACAGTTATTTTAGATCCTTTTGTACAAACTGTGTACATTCTCCTGATTTTGATTGCTGCTGTTCCATAGCAGTGTCTCTCTGTGCCTGCATGAGCTCCTGCTAACTGCTTTAGTTACTGTCCAGTTGCAGATGTCTGCCTGTGTTTTGAGGTGAGGGCCACTGTGTTTCATTCAGGTCATAATTAGGATAATTACAATCTTATTACTTATTGCATAGCTCAGCAAGAGATGGAAACACCAGTAATTTCTGGAGCTCTACTTATTGAATCCTCTGTTTAAAAAGAAACCTTTGCACAAATAGCAGTATTTTCCCTTGCAAAAATGAAAGAGGTTTATCGACACAATTCTTGAGGATCTTTCTGTTTTTGGTGTTGAGAATCACAAAAATGGGGTTTGAAATAAAAATATTACTTGTGCCTAGATTCTAAATCTTTATTTTCAGTTTTCACTACCATAACAAATCCTGCAAACATGTTTTTTTTCCCTCATCCCCAGTCTTCTCCTTCTTGTCATTTTGTGTGTTCAGGCCAGATAACTGGGTTTTGTCCTGTTTTAAACAAATGAACTTCCCTACCAGGTTGTTGGCTGCAAGTTTGGATTGCAACCACGAAAGAGTTACTTTAGTTTTTTTAGACTGCTATCTTTTTCTTTTGATGTAAACAAAAATTCTCCAAATTTTTCAAAGCAAAGTTCCCTCTAGCCTACTGTTCTGTTTCAAAGGAAGCTAGGAACAGGTAATTGGGAAGACAAAACATATATTCACTTTGTCTCTCTGATATGGTAAACTCTGTCAGGAAAAGTTTTAATACAAGCAAAGGTGCAATTCAGAGAGGATTCTATCTGCCTTTGGGGGACCTTCTGAATTTAAATTTGTTTGGCTTCTAAAAGTGAGTTTTAAAAGGAGATTGCTCTAAGATTCACAGGAGAAAGGTTTTCTTCCAGCTGTGCTTAGGTGGTGGTGGTACTGTGCACACTATTGCTTCACATGACTGCATTCCATAATGGGGCTAATAAAACTTTTAAAACCTGCTAAAACTAGATAAAATATCCAACTGTGCCCATTAGAACACTTATTTTTAATTATACAGTGTGTTTTATTTCTAAAGATTTGGGAAATTTAACCTATTCTCTGTGTGCTTCATATGGCTAAGGTAGTGCTTCTGCACTAGGTAGAGCTTGACAATGAGCTGTACTTCAGTGATTCTGTAGTATGCTCATCTGTTTTTTAATGCTTCTAATTCTGTTAGTGCTCTAGATGCCTCTTAGCTTCACTGCTTCATTCAGCTTACCTGTATTTAGAATATTTTTACTGAATAGAGCAACAAGTGTAATTTGGCAGTGATCTCAAGCACTATCTTTGAATCCTGTTGGTAGGGTCTCTGCCTTGTGTTGGTTTTGGGGAGGCTTAGGGCATTTTTCTCTGCTGTCTCTTTTTGCTGTATGGAAAACTGTCAGGCAATATCAGCAATGTGTGGATTATAAATCTACTGTGAGGAATACAGGAGCTGTGTAATTTCAGGTCCAGCAATATTAAACAAAAACTGCACAATTCCCAGTCACAAAAATGTAGCTGCTGTGAAGTTGCCTTCTGTCTCTAGGCCAGCTCTGTCTTGTCTGGTAATTGAAATAGTTCTTATTCCAGAGGTGGCAGAGTTGAAATGGGAAGAAAGGCTGTTATAGATTCAATCTACTTACACCTGCCAGAGTATTCAGTAAAAATGAAACACCAGTGACACTCATTAAAAATTTTCTGTTTGTTGTTGACATGTCTGCCAAATGTCTATTCTTTATTCCCAATTTTTATGTATACTTCTCCTTACAGTCATGAACATAACAATATTCACTTCTGTCAGAATGACAGAAATGGGAAATGCTGCAGGAAAGGGGATTTTATTTGATATAGGGATGTTACTGAATCTGATTCTCAGCCTAATATGTAATTCCATCAGTTTTAGGTTTTGAATAATATCAAAGAATCTTTATACTATTCCAGGCCATATGGTGTTTTTGATTCAATATTATTGTTTAATAACAAAAACATGTTTTTCCCATTTACTTAGAGAATGCCTGGGCATCTCTTGCTGTGTATTCACTGCACTCTGAAAGACAGATTGTACCTAATACAAAGTCCTTTTCTGAATCTAGCAAAAAATTTATTTTAATATTGTTTTCTGTTTATGCCTTTGTATGAATATTAGTGCTGTGTTATAATTATTTCAGTGTGCAGAAACATGTCCTGAGCTGATTGTGTCTTTGTTAACTGTGCAGGTACGCTACACGTAGGAGATGAAATCAGAGAAATAAACGGAATCAGTGTGGCAAATCAAACTGTAGAACAACTACAAAAAATGCTTGTAAGTGCCTGAAGTCTTCCTCATGTCCTCTATAAAGTGCCTGTTTATTTAGTCAAAACTTGTTTAATTGTGTTCTTACTTCCCCTTTTTCTTGTGTTCTTGATAGAATACATGTCCATGCAGCAAAAAGTTATTTCAGTTTATAACTGTTGGGCTCACAGTTACTAATGTTACAAATTTAAAAAAACTTTGAGCTCATTCTGTCTTTTTCCAGGAAAACTCCACCTTTTTCCACCTACTCCACCTGCTAGTAGAGTCTGATATTTCCAAAACACTTGTTAATTTTTCTGCATACAGTCCTATCCTTGAGATATTGGATGGTATCACTAATCCTAGACTAGTTTAAAGGGAAATAGCATTTTTGGGGTGTCACAGTAAGCCAGCCAAAGAGACAAAGGGGGGAAGCTCTGAGATCTCTTGAAGTGATCTGCTCACATTTCTGCCCAGATCAGTAGTGGGTCAGCCATGTGGTATTCACAAGTATTCAGATTGCCATTTAATAAAATACATTGTCACAATCTTATGCTGTTCTGGAGTTACTACTTGTTATGAATATTCTTACACAATAGTAAATGCAAAGTAGCAAACCCCATGTTCTGTTTTGATGAAAGACTGTTTTTGACATTCCTGCCTTCAGTACAGTAAAATGCAGCTTTCCAGAAACTGAATGCAGTTTTGCTATTTGGCATGTATGATGAAAGGGAAGAAAATGCCTCTTTGGTAGAAAAGACTGTAGATTACAAGAATATAGCTACAAGGAAAAGGTTGACTTGGAAGAAATCTACACATCTCTCACATTAAAATGTGAATTTTAATGTGAATCTCTCACATTAAAATACAATTCTGGATTCTAGGCATTCAAAACCTGGTCAGGTGAACAAACTGGTAATGTTCATCCTTTAGATTAATGGGGGCAATTTAAATGTTTGTTTATGGGTGCTATGACAACTTACCCATAACATTTTAGCTTTTCATACTTGGACTGTGATGTTTTCCTTTCAAGCATTAACAATTTGGAGATTTTTCTCTTCAGTCTCAAAGTGCTTCTTTTTTCACAGAGGGAGATGCGTGGAAGTATTACCTTCAAGATAGTGCCAAGTTATCGCACGCAGTCTTCATCCTGTGAGGTAATGGAATTAATGACCCATCCCTTTCTTCCTCAGCCCTGTAACTAACTGCCTGCTGATGGCTGAATGTTACTGCTTTCTGGGAAATTGTTTCTGCCTGTCCTGTTAGATCACGCACACCAATTTTACAACAAAGATAACGGAACACGAGTAGGTCCCACCTACCTACTCAGCCCTGCCTTCATATTCATCTCATCAGCACCTTAACTAACTCTTTACAGCCTATTAAAGAAAAAAAAAATAGGAAAGGGGATCCTCAACTTATGCATTTAGGAAGCCCCTTTAAAATATGACCATTTAAACTCATACTTCAGGAAGTCTATTAAAATACCTAAGCTGAGGAACGATCCTCCTCTTTTTTAGGCTTTAAATATTATATTGCTGCTTTGGGCTGTTAAGGGTTAATTGAAAAACCTGTTTCTGTATAACCCTGTTGAGGTAAATTTGTGGTGGTCGTGTGTAACAGTTACATGTGGCTTAATATTATGTTTCCATGAAAAAATGGTCTTTGTCACTACAGAAGAAAAAACAGATTTCAAGTTGCTGCTGAACTGGAAACTTGGTATTACAGCTTTTGCAACGTTTAATTCCCTTCTGCTCACAAAGTTACATTCCAGATTGCAGCTGAAGGGAATTAAATTGTAGAAAATGGCTACTTGAGAGCCAGTGCTCAGTCTGAGCACACAGATGGCATTTGCAGCGTGTAGATGATGCCAATCTCCCCGTGCCACATGCTTAACTGCGCAAACAGCTCCCGAATTAGAACTCCCCCAGTGAAATCACAACCCCTGCTGAAGTCAAGCACCTTATCTTAATTAGAGCTGTGATTTCACCCTAATTGTTCTTGTGTCTCAGCAGATGCTAGAATACACAGAAACTGCCATTGTGGTTGTCAGAACAATCTGTTTTGAAAGGAAAAAAAATTACTGCTTTTTGGTTGCCTTCGGTACTTCTTAGTAGAATTCAACAAAAACTAAAATGCTTTAGAGGTAAAAGGTTTAACAGACTTTCACCTGTGAGGCCAATTTTCTTAAAATAAATATGAAACCAAAAGTTTTTCATGAAATGCCAAGGCTTTAAAAAACTACAGCGTGCTGACAAATTCATGTATTGACTTCTGTGCTGCAAAGGGGAGTAATAATAAAAGATACCACACTTCCCACTATTGAAATACAGAAACTGGTGAAACTGCAGACTTGCTGGGAAGATGATTATTTGGAAAAACTCAGCTTTAAATAAGTACTATTAGTTGTCATTTTAGTAATAGCAGATCATCTTTTTTCTTTAGCTTTGTGTCCTTAGGCTTTTCATGACTATTTACTTCACAGAAGAATGGAAAATAGACTCTCACTTCCATTGGGAAAAAATGGCTAAACTAGAAATGTGTGACCAAAGAGAAAAAGAAACCATGTCTCTATTTCTCCCACTTTGTAGCATGGAGCATTTATTTAGTCAGAGATGGATGAGTCCTTTCTACCTGCTCAGCCAGATTAAGACTTTGGCTTGATTTTCATCAGTTACAGGCATACACAAAAACCCCAGTGGTTTTAAATCTTCCTGTTAAAGCATCACTAGTCTGTTGGTACATATAGAATTTTTTTCACAGAATTTATCAGGAAGGTGATTCTGATGATGAATCAAATTCTTAACCATTGATAAAGGCTAAAACAACATTGACTGACGTGACTCACATAGAAGTCTTGTTTCTCATGCTCTCCAGCAGGATAAATAGAGAGATATTTTTGTTTTCACTAGTATAATCTTTGTAGTTACGGTATTTTTTGGCAACATTTCAGTCTGTATTTCTGTTTGGTTTTCCCTCAGTCATGGATTGGTGCTCATGTAATATAGTTTTATGAGAAGAGGAATATAAAACAGAATTGAGGACTGGGGGGCTTTGAGGCTCTTACCAGGGTCACATCATTGGGTTGCAAAACATCTTGTTAATCTTGAATAAAAAAAACCTGCATGTTAGTAGAGTCAGAGATAATGTGCTTTTTATTTACAATCTTAGGCCTTCACAAAGGTGAAGGGGGTATGGAATGTGGGTTTATTAAAATAACTGGGATTTGAATTTCACTTGCCATATTTGTCTTCTTTTATAGCCATTTAAAATGTCATTTTCTAAATATTGAGCCATTTCTGCATATATAGGGAAGTCTTTCCTACACTGTGTAATTTAGGGTTTTGAAAACTAGGCTGTTTTCAAAATCTCAGGTGAATAGTTTCATGTTTCTTAGGCATTTTTGGCTTCTCCTGCACCCATGCCTTCCATTCAGCTACCAGACCTATTTCATGGAGCAGACCTTGCTTGAATACTTTTGAATATGTAATACTTTGGAATTCTCTTGTGTAAAAATTGGATCAGCTGATCTGTGTGAGGTGACCTGTTTAGTCACTGGCATGGCAAATGACCTGAGTTAACACAGATGTTCAGATAACAAGGGCCAGGGTGTTGTTTTCTTCTTCAGATACCAAGAAAATTGCAGATTTACATAAACATGAGCTTAAGTAACTATTGCAACACATCCTTCTAATGGCTGATTGCTGTGTACACTGTTTATATGTTTCAGTTTTATCCCAATGAGTAAGCATTTTGCTCTGGCTAAAAGTACATTCTTACTTACTGACACAACACCCCAACTAACTTTTTGTAGTGTCAGATATGTGAGAATGGTAGGAGAAGTACTTTTAAAACAAAATAGGTTTCTTTAAACAAAAAAAAAAAAATCCTCATAAACATTCTTTGTTTCAGATTGCCTTTGTGAAACTCTTAAGTTGTTTCATTAAGAAGGAAAACCTTTAATATACAAGATTTTAAAAGCCTGGTGGTAATCACCACAGATTTTTTCCTTTATCTTCCATGGTTTCCATTAGTGCTCAAATATCAGGATTTTTTACTTTCTTAATTTTTTTTTTTTTAAATTTGCATTAAAAATACTGACAGAAGTGTTCCTTGAGGAAGACAGAAATGTAAAAATACTTTCAGAATTTTGGAAAGTCTGTCTGTGTTTGTTGGAGGTTTTAGTTTTGTTGGTTTTCTTGTTTGTTTTTTCTTTTTTAATATCTGGCAACAAGGTCATTGATCCAGCTGCTTTTGTCAGTATCTAATTTGATCAGGTCATATTTATTAGACATCACTGAATTCTTTCTATATAGGTTTGCATGTCAAATACATTGGTTTGTCATTCATAAACCACACTTGAAAACAAGCAAACAACAGGAAACTGGGTTTGCCATCATTTGGAAATAATTATGGTTGTTTCCTCTAAGGCTCTGGCTCTGTGGTTCTTCAGCTGAGTAGTGATGACCTCAAAGATTCCTGTGTTGTTTTTGTCCTGGGGCTGGACAAGGCTGGGAAGTCCAGACAGTCAAGTTCACTAAAATATAATGATAATAACCTTTCTACATTACTCAGAATCATTGGATCCTCCAAGTGTTTCCTGCCCCTATCCCCAGGAAAAGCAGGGCTTTTACTGATTTACTGGAGAAACAAACTCACAACCAAAACTGAAGTTTCCCAGGCCAGTCCTAAGCAGTCCTGCTGTTCTACAAGGATCTCTGTGCTCATTGATTTGTCTCATTAGATTGTTCATAATACAGTTTTTCTCCTAACTTTTGAGTATGGGATTTTTTGATAGAAAAACTTGTCCCTAGAAAATTAAGAATCTAAATGCCTTTGAAGTTGTGACAGAACAGAACAGCCTAATTATATAAAATTCATACATAAAAATATGTCTCTTGTCTAACTTGTTAGATTATTTCTGACAGTGCTGAAATCACCACTGAAAATGTATATTTTCCTCAGTATGATGAACATTTGCTTTGAATAATATACTGCTGTCTTGTGTTGAGACTTGTTGGAGGAATACAAATCAAAACATTCTCAAACCAAGAAAATTTCCTTCAAAGGCAGAATCCTTCAAGACAGTCCAGAAATAGTGGCATTCTCTGAACTTGTTTTTCTCCAAATGATTTGGGTGCTTGCATGAGTTTCCAAAGCTTTCCCTTGCTAAACCATCACTGACAACAGATTATAGCAAACCATATTAAAAAAAAAAAAAAAAAAAAAAAAAGTTAAAATTATTTTTTCACCTCTTGAAAGTGAGAAAATAGCAGAGACAGAATTGCACAGCAAGCAGAAAATCTTTATAAAGCAAGGAAGTCACAACTTTTTTGAAAAAAGTTGTGGTTATGATTGGATGAAGGTGGTGCTGATAATCCATACACAAAAGAAAACAAAAAAAAGAGAATACTGATTCCTTCAGGCTTTTTTTTTTATTTTTTTTTTTTTTATATTTTTTCAGTAATGAATGGTTCATTTGCTCTTATTTGAATATTTTATACTTCTTGTACTGGAGTGATTTTGTAATTAGAATTAGAGCTGATTTTCCCCACTCCATTACACATTGCAAATACTTGTGGGAGCCAAGTTTTGTTCTTATATATGTGGCACTGATCCCTGATTAATGTTGCGTGAACAGTTTAGCTCCAGGTTTTTAGCTGTTCACAAAAGGTTCTTGTGTTGATAAATATAAGCAGGGTTAACTTAGTTTACTTAGAAAACTGTTTTAGCCCTTTTTCTCTGCTGTTCTTGATGTTAGACAAAATGACCAGACATTCCTAAGCTGACCTTTGACATGGAATATTATATTCCAGAATTCCTTTGGAGGTAAAAGGAATTTTTTTTTTTTTTTTTAAACAATGTACAAGTGGATTATTTTATTTCTGGAAGAGATGGCTCAATTATATGACCTCATGGAATTAAGCACTACACAGTCAAAATGGCATGTGAAAAAAAAACCCAGTCAGAAATTCCAGTTATCCTTCCTGTAGAATTTCCCAGTGTGTGCCCTGTGTCTATTCTCTCTGCACTGAAGTGTAGAGCCATGCTGGCAGTCTGGGTCAAGGGAACTGGCTTTTATTAAATGCTGTGTTTTGGCAAGGTTTGGTACTTTGAAGCCCATACAAATGTTGGAGGAAAACCCTTGTGCTGTAAAATGGATGAGAAGGGAGGAGCCTCAGTGTCTGTGAAGCACTGCAGGGAGATGCATCTTGCTGAGTAGAGACTGATGAACACTGTGAACCACCACACAGCTGAAAAACTACTCAGAATCTTTAGAACAGGATATGGCCTCACTCTATTCCAAGTATTTTCAGAGTGTAACTTTCAGGTGCTTGAACCAAGGCTGGTGTAGGGCTGAGGGCTGGTAGCCTTGTCAGCCCCATGAGATCTCAGAAGCCCCAGTTATTAAAAACCTGAAGGCAACATAAAAATAATTATTACCTCAGATAAATCAAAATGTCAAACCTGGATCTTAAGCTATGGTAAAGCTTTTCAGATTTACAGAGTTTGTAGTGTGGAAGTTTTCACAAATGGAGCAGCTAAGCAAATGGTTCTAAGGCTGTGGATGTAACTGTTCTTTGAAATTTATCTGTGTTGCTGTGCTAGTGTTGTGTTGTTAATGAACCTTGTGTCTTATTTCAGAGAGATTCCCCCTCTACATCCAGACAGTCCCCCGCTAATGGTCATAGCAGCACTAACAATTCTGTTTCGGTAAGATTTCCAGTTCCACACAGAGAAAGTGTGAAAGTTTTGTTGGTGCTCATCTGCCATTACTGTTATACTTATTGTGTGGTCAGTGGAAAATTTTGTCCTGCTGAGAAAACCCAGATTATTGCATATGTAACTCCCCGTTTTCTTTTCTTCTTTTTTGTTTTTTTTAAGGGCTTTTTTCAACATTCTCTTCTCATTAAGAGCCATACAGTGAATTAAATGTTAATAACTGTACTGTGACACTTCAGTCATCCTTAAATCATGGTCAGCACTTTCCTCAAAACTGAGCAGAGGTTTAAAGTGAAAGTTTTTATTTCCATCCTGAACTTTGGAAGCAGAGTTTGAAGGAAGAGTTAACTGTGCAGTTGGTCTCCCAAGACATTTCAGAGTTTTGTTTTTTTGAGTTTTGTGTTTTGAGAGCCCTGTGGAGCGTGTGCTGGTTTCCGCTATCTGAGTTAAGGAATTGGTGTGCTCTCTGCTGTCGTGGTACGTGCACATACTGTGTGAAACATCAGCCTTGCCTGGATATGGAAAGCAAAAGGAAGTGGCTTTAAACTGCACTACAAACCAAGCTATTACCATCACATCTTTAACACAAAGTACTTCTGTTTTGTTTGTGTTCAGGTAGAAGGGTGCTGTCGATCTCCTGTTCTTCCTAAAGTACATTAATGTTAAAATTCGTGTTGTTTATCATTCTTTGTTGTTTGGACCAATGTAGTAACTGCACACAAGTTTCTTCAGTGAGTGCTGTCAATATCATGAGTTCATGGGACTAGCTAAAAAAAAAAGCAAAACAAAGTAACTATTTCTTTACCTATTAATAAAAATTGCAACTTAGACATTATTTGCCACAAGGTAAAGTGCTTATTAATTAGTAGAATTAAAAATAATTGTGTGGATAAAGAATTTAAGACATTTTTGAGAATTAAATTAATAACATGAAAGTAGTTGTAATCTTAATTCTCAGCACAATTGGTCACATTATACATTTTTAATCATAGTTTTTTTCAGTATTTATAATAGCCTCTCTCTTTGAATAGCAAAACTTGATACTTAAGTGGAAAAGGCATTCACATAAAGAGCCTCTTTCACTTGGTGGTGCTTTTGTGTTGAAGATGCTGAATTATTTATTAAAAAGCACATTCTCTATCTGCTTAAACTTTATACCTGCTTTCTTCAGCTTGCTGCTAAACAGCCTGGGTTTGATTTTTCTTTACGAAAAAAGTTATTTCTAAACATGGGTCAATGCTTTATACTTTTGTCTAACTTATCATTTTACTGTAATGTAGTATGAATCACTAACAGTGTTATGTTACCCTTAAAAAGTAAAATGAAAATTTCTTCTCCTGGGTTGACTTTATTCTGCAGGACTTGCCATCAACAACACAACCAAAAGGAAGACAGGTGAATAGATCCTCCATGGGAATTTTTGTAAACTTAGCTGCTAGCAAACATCCCTGCTTACCTTCTCCCCCCTCATACTCTGTATGTGCTGGACTAAAACATTTAAGCTTGGAAAATTTGTTCCATTTTTTTTCATTTTTCTTTTTAACTCATTTGTTTGTGGCTAATTCAAAATGGCTTTCTTTTTTTTTCATGTGTTCACATGTGTGAGAGTTACAAAGTCATTGTGAATTTAACTGGAGATGTTCAGATTACATTAATAGATTTCCTGTTATGCAGTGACTTGTGCAGGTTTTAATCTTAGAGGAAAGCTCAAATTTCTGTCTTAGCTGGAATGGAGACAGGTAGGTTAGGTGTCTAAAACTCAAAAATATTGTGCTGATAAAGATTGTAAAGTTTGAGTTTATCTGAAACTAATTATTAACATTAACAAAGTTTTTCAAAGAAAAACATTAAGGACAGTTTCTGTTAAGGTTTAATAAATCTGAAGATGGTCTCTTAAAATTTCAGTCCCAAGTCCCATATTCAGTAACCTCCCTTAACTTTGTTACCTTGGCCTGGTGGTTGTGCAGGTCATCACAGACCAAAGAAAGATATTCCCTCTCCAGAAAATTCCAACAAAGCACATGGAGCTCCTCAGAGGATTCCCTATCTTTCTCTTTGCAATTTTAAGAATTTTTGTTCTTTTACTGCAGCTTCCAAATGAACACATACTGTGTGTGACTTGTGATTCATCTCCAGTAACTGCTCCAGTTATTTATAATCTTTCCAGAATCTACCTCTGAGTTTTCAACCATGTATTCAGCCTCCTTCTCTACCAGGAATTTTTATAATAGCTCTTGCAATTCCATTCAAGAAGTCATCAGTCATTAACTCCTGTCTTTGAGAATCTTTTTATACTGCTGTGTGGTTGAGGTGGCTGGAACTTCTATTACAAGAATGATTTGGTCTCACTTCACTTCCCATTTTTCAAGCTTCCTATAGTTATTTCAACTTCCCATTTTCTTCTGAAGCTGCCTGAATGTAAACCTGGAAAGGTTCCCTGAAACACCTTCCAGACATGTATTTTGGGTTTTCATTTGCTCTTCATAGGGTTTTTTCCCCAGGAGAAGAAACTTTGTTCAAGGCAATGTGAAAATAATGATGTTTCTCTTACTCACACCATTTATAATTACCCGATTTTTTTCAATTTTTACCTGATTTTTCCCAATGAACCATCATTTTTTTTCTTGGTATCCTGGAAAACAGTGAGGGTTTGGCTGATAGATATATTTTTATGTAAGGAATTTATATAATAGTCCATGAGCTGCCAATATATGGTGGATAATGGCTCAAACTGGAGCAGGGACTTGAAAAGCAGGGAAGTATCTAGATAATAAAAATACTGCTGGTTTTTCTAGGCTTATATGAATAAGCTTCAGGCAAAATAAGGGATTGGCTCAATAAGGATAACTTCATGGAAAACAAATTACTGAGTAAACATAATTGGTTTCAAAATATCCTATTTCTCAAGTAATTAAAGGAAATTGGGTTGCTTTTTAAAACTCAATGCAGAGCAGAGCAAGGGTCAGATTAATGTATTAAAAGTTGAGTTCTATATTGGTATTGTCATCTGATGCTCTCACTGCAAACTAATAAAAATCAGCTACAAGATAGAAGTGATTAGCCATTTTAATTTATTCATATGTTGAGGTGCAGATTGGATTACTTTTTTAAGTGCCATGATTACTGCTAACACTGCATAGTTACAGCTATTATTGGAGCAGAATTGGAGCAGAGTTGAAAAATGATTGTTACAGTTTCTAAGAAGGATATTACTTTGCAATGCAATTGTTGGGGATTTTTAAATCTAGTCCATTTTTAGTAAGAAACTCAGCAGTATGTGTATATAAGGCTGTCTGAGATGGTGTAGGGTGATGTTTGAAGTTCATGAACTGTAGAAATTCTCCATCTAGGGCATGACACTTAATTTTGATTTTAAGATCCTTGGGTGCATCAGGGTTCCAATTAGCAACCAAAACTGGAGATCACTTTTATTTTTGTTTTCTAGAATTGAGACCTAAGTAACACACAAGGAAAGGATTGGTGTAATCTTTTAAATTGTGAAGTCAGAGTCTGGATTCTTTCTGTTCCTGTTCCTTAGAGAATAACTTGCTCAAATCATGAGTTTTATTTACACAGGAGCAGACTTATACTGAAAAACCCATACAGAGAATTTCTGTATTCCTCCTGAATAACTCTGTGATAGGTACAATACAGGACTTCCTAAAAAAGTTGGGTTTTTTTTAATGTCTTCAATCTTAAAAATTCTCATTCTAAAGATCACTAATAAAGCCAAAGTCCTTTGTACTGTCCTGTAAAATTTCCTGTCACAAAAATTTTTAAAACATACCATGGGGCTTGAGTTGGAAAGTACATTACAGATTGAGTTGTAAGGTGCTGGCTTTTGTTCTGGAATGATTTGTGGTAGTTAATAACTGTTTGAGGGACTCTAGGAGTTTATTACATTTTTGCTGTTCAGGTTCTATAGAATGTAGAAACCATGAGCTGTTGAAATAACATCATATGTCTTCATCATTTGCTGGAGGGGCATTTTCATTTTCAACCATCACTTATGCTTTGGCACCTTCTTGTTTTGTTTCTTTCTTTGCTTGTTGCAACCAATATGTGTAGCTGCATTCACAGATCAGATTTTCACCTGTTACTCTGAATACCATACCAATAATGATATTGCAGTGTCTCTTATAAACTCTTTTTTTTTGTAGATCTATGTAAGAGCACAATTTGAATATGATCCAGCAAAGGATGACCTCATTCCTTGCAAAGAGGCTGGCATCAGATTCCGAGTTGGTGATATTATCCAAATCATTAGCAAAGATGATCATAACTGGTGGCAGGGTAAACTTGAGAACTCCAAAAATGGTACTGCAGGTCTTATTCCTTCTCCTGAACTTCAGGAATGGTATGACTTAAGTTTTCTATAAAAATTAATTTAGTTTTGATTTTATTTCTGTCTTTCATACTTTTATACAACAATATACATTGTTGTATAGCTAGCCTTTGAATATTTTTTTTCTTTTTCTTCCTTTTTCTAAGTCTATATATTGGCTCAATTTGTGTGGTATTGATTTTTTTTCTCACTTATGCATTGCAGTAAGGGTTACAAGCAATTTCATATGTGTGATTACATTAAAATTAATTCCTGTGTTAATAAACCTTGTGCTTTCTGGTGTACTGTAGGAAACTAAGATTGAAGATGGCTACATGCAAATTGGTTATACAAGAGGGTCAAATTAATTTCTCTTTCAGCTTCTCATCAGGGGTTTCATTAGTGCTGTTTACATGCAAGTGCTGCAGGAATAAGGTTTTAGCAAGCTGTCAACCAAAAAGGTCATTGAGGGAGTTTTAGGGTTTTCTTTCCTTTTCATTTTTCATGTGAGTGTGAAAAAGCAGAACAAAATCACAATGCCAGTGGCAGGTTCAATGAACAGCAATGGCACTGAGCAATGCAGAGCCTTTAAACAAGCCTCCTGCAGGAACTGTTCAGAAAAAAAAATTAAATTTATCAACACAAATTCTAGCTAAAGAGTCCTGGGCCTTGGAAGGCATGGCCATAACTCAATACAGTTTATCAACATGGAACATCTAGCCCAAAATACTTCATACAGGATTTGCTACACAGAAGAGTTGGAGTTGTGCACAGCTCCTGTGCCTCCTGGGCTGGCTAAGGGAGATTTTGCCAGAAGAGACTGAGGCAGACAAGATCTTGAGTTCCAACTCCTGAGCTCTGTAAGGGAGGCACAGGTGCACATTGCAGCAGGGTCTCTTGCAGTGCTTCACCCTAAAGATCAATTCCAAACACTCCCCCAGCACAGCACCACTGGCTCTGGGTGATGCAGACCATGCTGGTCTTTCCACTCCTTGTGCTCTTCCATTCTGATCTGCTGCAGAGTGGTCTGGATTCATTCAGGCTGCCCTTCCTCCCATACTCACTTCATCTGTGAGCTTCCATCATCTACCTCTAAGAAAATATTCTTACATCAAAATACCTTTGCATATGTGTTCTTTGAAGTCATAAAAAAATGTTTTTAAAAGTTTTCCTGTAGTCATGTTCTATAAAAAAGTCTTGCTTTTCTAATTAATTCTGTGCAGCTTTTTAAAGATCCTTGATCACAACAGAAAATGTTTTTTCTCCTCCTTGTGTCAGGCGAGTTGCTTGTATTGCCATGGAGAAGACCAAACAGGAGCAACAGGCCAGCTGTACCTGGTTTGGAAAGAAAAAAAAGCAGTACAAAGACAAATATTTGGCAAAGCACAATGCAGGTATGAACAAAAAATGCAGGTATCTGTAACAGGTTACATTTTTTGCAGTTTAAGCCTTGCCATTAATTGTTCAGATGGCTCTATTACATAAACCTAATGAGTTACTTAGGAAATTATATGTAAAATTCTAATTACACCAGCATTACTGTGCTTGTTTTTTGCTATTTAAGCATAGAGCTTAGTCAGTGAAAGGCAAGCTGCCACAAAATCAGTGGATCAGAGTATATCCTGAGAGAGGCTTAGATTGTTTAGGGGTTTATGCTTAAAGCAGCATTAGAAACAAACAGGATATGGTTTTTGCAACCTATATAACTGTACTGTGCTCTACAGAAGACTGTTCTGTAGCTTCCTTGCTCATATGTATTTATAGTTACAGATTACATATGTGAAAACATCATGAAAGAGCATTTTTGTTGAAGTGGTACAGCTGGAAGTGGAGTAAGAGCCATTGCACAGTCAGGGTGTTATTTACAGCTACCTAAGAGAACCAGCTGTGGAGGTTTATCCTCCTTGCAGTGATTTCTGCCTGAATCCTGAGTTTGGGGCTTCTCTTTAGACTGCTGAGAAAATGAATTGTTTTAGAGAATTTTAGAAGTGTAAAGTAAGAGATCCTTGTCAAGCAAAATCCATTATTTTTAGTAGTAAAGAAGACAGACCCTGTCATTTAGGAGCTGAATTTGCTGCTTTTCTTCTTTTAATATGAAATATTTAATGTGCTGAAACTGCTTTTCAACACTTTTCTGTTGCTTCTGCATTGATAGCACATTCTGTGATGCTTATGTTGTTGTGGTCTCCTGGGAGACTTGCAGAGATTTTTATTAGAATCAGAATAGATATCTGTCCAAGCAGTGTAATGAAAGTATTTTATATTACATTCATTTCTGGGATTTTTATTCAGTTGCATTCTTGAACACACCAATTAAACCATATAAATCCATATTTTCATGTCTCTCTCTTTACCTGCACAATGTGTGCAGTATCAGAGCTCATAATGTGTCACTACTACAGAATATGTGTTTCCTTAGAAGTAATTTGAAAGTAAATTCTAAGAAAGTCAGAGGACAGTAATTGTTGTTTATACTCTTTAAATTCAGTGTTGCATTTAAGATGTTCACAGGTGAATATAAAACTATTTGTTACCCTGAAAGCTCTCACAAGCAGAGATTGAAAGCTTTAAGTAGGTTCCTTCCTTTTGGTGGTGTAACACTTGGCTTGTTGTAATGTTTCCCCTTCATTGCAGTAGCACTTAAACACATTTTAATAATTATAACAAAAGCTGTTGAGAGTAAACTGGATTTTATGAGCCTAAGTCTTTCACCATACTGGTATCAATTGCTCCCAGCACACATTCCTACAGCCATGCTATGAGCTGGATCAAGAACAACCCAAAAAAAAAAAAAGCTTTCTGTAGGGCAGATACATTTCTTAATGCAGCTCCCAGTGCAAATACAGAACTAAAAATGTCCACATGAGTAAGCAGGGCTGCTACAAGGGAGTGAGCTAAAGGAAGGACAGCCAGAAGGAGCAGGCAGTGCTGTAGGAGCAGAGCTAGCTCAAAGATTTCCTATCAGTTAAATTCCTGAAAGGAATTTGCAGTCTTGACATAAGGGAACATTTTGGGGTAGGTTGATGGCACTTGGATTCACACAGTTCAGTGCCTTCACCAGCAGTGTTACATCTTTATTTGCTTTATATCAGAGCAGCTGTTTGCCAAAAATTAGAAATACAAACATTATAAATTATGATAATGACCATAAAAGAAACTGTTCCATTCAGTATACAACTTCCCCTTTACCCTAAGTCAGAAAGTTAATGTAAGCACACATTGAAATCAAGATTTCTTGTAGAAATGTTATTGATCTTAGTGTCCCTGAGGTACTGAAGGTGATGCCAGTGATATTCCAGGGAATGACACCAAATATAGGATATTCAGTATGTGAATATTACTAATTGCTTTGGTGCTTATGTGAGTTCAGCTTTAAGTGAGGTGGCACTGAATTCACATTCTCTGGAGTGCTCTCCACATCCAGGGTTGTTAGCCAGAAATATGGCAACACTGGCCCTTGCAACCTTTCAGTGCTTCTGTTTCAGAATAAAAACCAGATCTTTTCTTCTGCTGCATCCAAAACAAGTATAATCATTGTCAAAATGTTGCTCTTACAGGAAAGTAGAATTTATTTCTCATATATCCCAGTATAAAATTCAATAAATTGATCAGCAGTGTGTAATCTATTTGGACTTGTGTGTTATTTTTCTCTTGGGGGTGAGACTGAACTGGGTACTGAGAAATGACCCAGTAAAATAATTCATAGTCAACTCAGATTTGTGTGGCCAGCTAATGATTTGAGAGCTGGTGTGGTATGTTGGGATGTTACTGGAAGCAGAAATGAGATTATTCTGCAAATGAGATGTAGTTTATGAAGTAAACAGGAGATGATTTCAGTTACTTTTTAAAATTAGAAGCAAATATATTCTCCTTTACAAGAAAAAGGTAATCCTGTTGTTCTTTCCTCCATGCTTCATATTAGACTATTAGGCAACTTCATGATCATATGTTTTATCAGTATAAAGTCAGTTTTAAACCAGATCCCACGGAAAAAATGAAATATCTTTTCCATTATTAGATTCACTGACATTTTTATAAATGCTCTAGAGATATGCTGCGGTGATACCCAGATATATTTTCTGTTTATTTTGCTGAAAAGTTGTTGCAGGGCTTCAGAAAATAAGAGAACATAGCAGAACTATGCTCCATATTATGCATAATGTAGAAAGTTGCCAAGCTTTTATAAAATATGTTTATCATTTCTTAATGTGATTTATTTGCCTCGTGTTTAGACTATTGCATGGTAAAGTTTATTTTGTGCATATACTTTTTATTTTACTAATATATTACAAGCCATATCTCAATGACCCCTGTACATTTTTCATGCTGTCTTACTCCCAATGGCCTCTGTGCATGTAAGTAACCTGTCAAGTGACAATGCCTCTTTATTTGCTTCTTGCTGTTTCCTTTCAAGAGCTCCTTTTCTTTTATTAGTTAGTAACAGAAGCATTGAAGTTCAGTCTTTAAGTGTGCCCTGTATTCCTCCTATCTTTGTATATTAAGAAATTAACCATTTTTCTTTTGCATTTGAGAACCCCACAATCATTAGTTAAATCCATGTAGACTGAGACACATCTTCTCCATGCTACTACTTTGTGATGAAGGCTTTAATATGTGTCATTTCTGATGTTTGTTCCTGTTGTTTGTATCTAACATAATGTGGTTTTGTTCAAGATGAAAATAAAGGATTGATTTCTTTGGAATTACTATTTTTCAATGGAAAAAGACACTTGCAGGCTTAGGTGGTTAGCATGGTAGAGCTGTTTAGCATGCTGTTTCATTATTATGAAATAAATTATTAACATGTTTAAATACTGTGAAGTTGCAGAAAGGACAAGAGTAAGAATTCCATTGTGCAGTGGAAGAAAAATATTATTAAATTCTTGCGTGTAGTATTTGGGGAAAGGTTGAAAGAGATTCTTCTTTAGGATGACATTCAAAATGCTTCAGATGGTCTAGGAAGTTTTCGTATCTGTATCTTTTCAAGGCCTGTAAGAGTTGAGTGTGTCAGTTGGCTGATTTGTAGTTTCACCAAATTGAAGCACTTGGACTTTGTCTCTCAAGTGAAAAAAACTGCCATCAAATTGAAAAACTGAGAGAGATCCACACTCATCCTAAAAGATGGATTGGATATAGCTGAGGTGGATACACCACTTAAGACTTGGAAACACTCAAGAGATTCCATAGTTTGGATGGAGTCTCCTCCCTCCTTTTCATAGTGTGCAAAAATACAGAACTGAAAACTCTTGTTCATTATTCTGCTCCTCAATTGCTGATTGCTATAATCTTTACAAATAAAAATAACTGCCTCCTGGCTGCTTCTTTCATTAGAATTCAGCAGGAGTTATCAGAGATGATGTGTTACTGGGCACAGGAGGAATAAGCTGTTATTAATGAACAAAACTTGATTTTTCAATCATTACATTCCCTGGCAATTGACAACAGATTGATAGGCATGATGGAATTCATCCAATTTCAACTGCAGTTGAAATGATACCTGAAATAATACTTTTACAATTTTTCCCTAAATATGGTGGAGGTTCTTTTCTGTAATGCCATCACTTTTCATTGGATTCCTTCATTCTGTCACAAGTTTGAAAAGCATGTCAGTTTAATTAGCACGTGTGTTTAAAGAGAACTCTAATTACAAGTAAATGGTGTGGTTTGAAAGAATAAATACCACAGAGTATTAACACTGTGCATTTCTCATAGATCTTGTTAAAACATTATTATGAAAGTATCCCTATCTTCAGTGTAAATAGATGTTCTCATATTGTTTTCATGTCGGTCACTGTCTAGAGATTTTTCTTTACTATTGCTATTTCTTAGGAATGCAGATGTGAATGGCATGCTGTTAGAGCTGATTTTTGTGGTCTGCTGAACACTGCATGAAAGGACATGCAAACTTTGCTGAGCATCTCAGTAGCTTTGTTACTGCTCTTAACAATTTTTTAAATGAACACTTATTAAAATTGCATAAGGAATGAATGGTTTTATTTTCCATAACATGTTACTCTGTATTATAAATCTAAAACTTGATAAAGTTATAGTTTGTAGCAGAATTTGTTGTCACCCTTCATATGCCTTTTTTTCTTATCCTCTGGGGCTTTCTTTTGTGTTTTAGTGTTTGATCAATTAGATCTCGTCACATATGAAGAAGTAGTAAAGCTGCCAGCATTCAAAAGGAAAACACTAGTCCTACTAGGTAATTTTCAGTTCTTTTTCTGACCACAGCATCATAGTTTTGAAGCCCTTCTGGTGGAGTATTTCTGAACTATTTTTTTTGTGTTGTGGATCAGGTGCACACGGTGTCGGAAGAAGACACATAAAGAACACGCTCATCACAAAACACCCCGACAGATTTGCTTACCCCATTCCTCGTAAGTAGCAGGGTCAAAGTGCTGCAGAATTGTTTGTGTCTCCCTTGCTCTGCTGCCTGTGTTCAGCTCAGCTGAGACAAATCCTGCCTTAAAGGTGGGAGCTGTGTAGGACTGGGTGTGTTTCTTTTGTTTTTTCAAAGGGCAGAGCGCAGAATAAAATCACTTTAGCATCAAATGTTCCTTATTATTCACAAAACTTTTTGTTAGACATACTTCTCTCTAGCCCAAATGTTTGTTAATTTAAAATGAAGGATTTTTCATTTTTAACTGTGTATAGTTCCCATGAGAAAAAGATCAGAGCTGGATTTAGAGGAAACCTTTAGTATTTAATTACTTCACATAGCCAGGTCTTAAGGACTGGTATTGCACTAAAATAGCTTGAAGTTTCCAGAGATGCCACTAAGTAAAAAAACCACAATTAATTTCACTGCTTACCAATGGAGCACAGAGGTGTTTTCCCTTTGTGACAATCTGTATCAATACCCTACAGGAATTGCAGATCCCATTACATGATCTCTTGGAGATGCTTCCTTTTTCTTCAAGCTAAGCACACCAGAACAAGAGCATCCACCTCTTACCTGTCCACTCTATTTCAGGCTGACCTCAGAAATGCCAAACATGGCTCAGAAGTTACACTCATTTAATTTTCTTCACAGATACTAGTTATTTTATCTGCAGATGATTTCAGAATGGACTCACCTTTACCATGATGAACATGCCTTAAGTGCCTGCATTGGGTTCCTGCTCTGAGGAAGCGCTGAAGTTGTTCCATTGATTTCATAAAACTAAAAAGATGCATTTTCTGCATTCCTTTACAAAACCATAGTGTAGTAGGGAGCTTCTAAGATGGGCCTTAAATTGGGTGAGGAGTTTGGGAGAATGTTTTATGAAGAAATTACCTGCATACTGAAATCCTGATTACAAAGATCAGGTCACACACAATGGCAGTTAATTCTAAAGATTAGTAGGCCATACTTCTTTTACACATAAGTCTGTAGAAGTGAATATTCAAAAAGTATGTTATTTCTAAGTGGCTTTCACCTCTCTTGACCACAGGTAATCAGGTTTTTAAACTGCTTTTTAAGCTTATCCTTTTCATACTCATAAAAACCTCATAAAAACTAAAATTTAAAAAAAAGGAAAATGCAGAAATGTTTTTAGGACAGAAGAGGATTTAGGAGAAATATGTTCAGTAGACCTTAGGGACTCTACTCTTGCTTTTCCCAACACATATCCCTCAAACTCCTGCTTTTCCCAGTGCCTGTCATTCTGCCTGCCCCATACTTCATTGGTCAGTGTGTGATTTGACAGGTCATCATTCAGTGAATAAGTACTGATAAACAAGCAGAAACCACATATAACCTTAATATTCCTTCTGTACTAAAATATTTTCTATTTTCAGACACAACCAGACCTCCAAAGAAAGATGAAGAAAATGGCAAAAATTACTACTTTGTATCACATGACCAAATGATGCAGGATATATCAAACAATGAATATTTGGAATATGGCAGCCATGAGGATGCAATGTATGGGACAAAACTGGAAACAATACGAAAGATCCATGAGCAGGGACTAATTGCAATACTTGATGTAGAACCTCAGGTAACTAATTAGAAGTGTATAAAAATGGGGCTCATCACAAATCCTTCAACCTTATTTCATTGAGGTGTTTTAATTGATTACATACTAGGTAAGTGCTGCATAAAGTGATGTGAAGCAGAAGTCCTTGGATCACCAGGATATCAGTCTGTGGAATTCTGGTAATCATATGGTTAGAAGAACTCAGAGGAGAAAGAAGAATCAGCCTTTCAAGAAACACTAATAGTTTATTTATTCATTGTAGAAAATCTGTGGAAAATTCTGATACATTTCCTTTGAGACATCTGTGTAGTCATTACTTTCCATTCACAGGGATCTGTTTATATATTTTGTTAAGTGAAACAACGTGAATATAGACAATTGTGATGTTTATATTATTCCAGCAGATGGAAGGAAACGAGAGGAAAGACAAAATTGGGACCAGTGTTATCTACTTAAATTTGCTGACTTGTTTCTTCTTTGTGAATGGATTCAGGAAGTTCAGATTTTTCTAAGAATTTCACAACAGAAATGAGATACTGAACTAAATTATTTAAGACAGTTCAGAGTATGATGGTGTGGTGGTGTTCTTAAAAACAAAATCCCACATATAAGTGTTCAGGGAAAGCAGCATTTATAGTGAGTTCAAATGGAGCAGCTGTTAACAGCAAACTCTCTTGATAAACTTCTTCAATATGTGTTATTCAAGAGCTGTACAATTCTCAGAAGTGATCTTAATCTTTGTTAGAATATATTTACATTTGGTAACAGCTGCCTTTGCCACTTTCCTCCCCAGCTTCTTCCTTCATCCATCTTTGCTCATTGGGGCCAATGTCTGTGGACTTACTCCTGGTTGTTTTACACCACTTGCCTGTTCTCCCTCAGGCACTCTTAGTTTTATGGGTTTTCTTGCATTTCACTTACAGGAGGTTAGCAGAGGTGATTCCTGTTGGTGGGTTTCAAGCAGAAGAGATTTAAATCTTTTATCTCAGGGAAAGGGTGGATTGTGGGGGTTTTGTTTTGTTGGTTTCTTTAAAAAGAAAAAAGCTTTGGAGAAGACAGGAAATCAAAAGAGCAAAACCAGAGTGACCTTTAGTAGTCTGACTGTGTCCTGTCCATCCCTTTGAGTCCAGCTGAATGTTTACCCACTGCTCTTCAGTCAAGCCTGGATCTGTGGCAGTTTCACATATGGCAGCTCTTGGCACTCACTTCATTAAGGCAACTCCTTAATGAGAACTCTTCTCTTTTGCACAAATTTGGTTCTGGAGATTGGAGCTGTGTTTACTGCATTTAGTGCTATGCTCAATTTTTAAACACTTGAAACTTCTCACATCACATTTTCACTTTTTTTAAGTAATAATTTTATAATAATAAAATGTATATTCTAATCAATATTCTAAGACACTGTTGGCACTTTTCCCTAGTAATGGCATGACTGAATTTTTTTACATGGTGTTTCATTAGTCAATTTTAATGTAAATCGAATTCCACACTTTGAGACTGTATGGGAAGAGACACTCTGAAAATGCTAAAGCTTTTACTGTCTCATAAACTCACTTTAATTAAGGATGAATATATGTTTTGACCACCAAAAGTGTAAAAAGTCAGGTCTCTGTATTACTAAGGTCTTGACTCCAGTTAAAAACAAATCCAGCATTGGTAGATCATTAATTTGTGTCTTTTGCTTGTGTGACTCAGCTTGCTTCACATTGATTGTTGGAGGTTCCTCTAAAGTATTTGATTTTTCTTTTCCCTAGGCATTGAAGGTCCTGAGAACTGCAGAGTTTGCTCCTTTTGTTGTTTTTATTGCTGCACCTACAATTACCCCAGGCATTAATGAGGTATGGCATGTTGCAATTTGATGTCCTGGCAGAGACAGAATTAAGGATGAGATTCAAATGTGCAGATCAGACTCTTTGTTTCCTTGTCTGTAAATGAAGAGGCAGAAAAATAATTGAATAAGAGCTTTATTAAGTTGATTGACATCCATTTATTGTTTATGAACTGATAATTCAAAATGTGGGCTTCAAGAGGAAGGATCCATGTGCTGTATTGTAAAAGTACATATACTTTTATTTCATTCCCTGCTCCAGCTCACAATTACTCAATTGTGAGTTCCAATGCCAGCACTGATCCCACCTTTAGCTTTAGCATTTTGCCTGCACAGCAAGTATGTACCAGAAAAAGGCTTATTCATTTTGACAACTGTCCTTTAAGAATTGGAAGTTTTGATCCAAGGGGTAATTGCTTGTGGAATAATGCTAAGTATTCATGGAGGTCCCCATCATACATTTCCTACTTAGTTTTTATGGGATATCTGCTCTGCAGATTGATGCTGATTTCAAGGATACCAAGCAATTCTAGATTTAGCTGACAGTAAGGCAAACTCCATTTTAACAAACACTCAATTTTCTCAGTCTTTCTTAAACCATGATATTAAAGTATTTAATCTGTTGGATTTGATCATAAATCTGTTCCAAATATCCTAGATGTCTCCTTGATCATCAAAACACAAGGTCAGAAGCTGTGTCACTACAGCAGGTTTCTATAGAAATGTAATTATAATATAAGCAGGAAGCTATGACATGACTGCAGAGGCTTGCAGGAAAAGAGGGAGCAAGACAAACATATTTAAATTCAAATACCCTGAATGATTATTCAAATCAGAAGTGGAAATTGAAGAATTTTGGCCTCAAGCTTGAATTCTAGAGACAGCTGAGGCATTCTTCTAGTTCACTATGATACTTTAGTGGGCTACTTTAGCTCTAAATTGGAATTTTGTCAATTTTTAAGCAGCAGTGCTGGAACGAGCAGTGAAAGAGGGATAGAAGGGGGAAGAAGGTTCTGTTCACTTTCACAGTCTTAAGTTGTGTCATTTTACTGTGTCTTAGGGACCCATACTCTAATGGTACAACCCAAGAGTGTAAAAACAAAGATCTGTCAGCATAGCACAGCTTGGTGAAGTAACACTTCATGTAACTGCTGGTGTGATGCTGTGGATTGGCACAATCTTGATAAAATACTAGAGCTGTGTCATCTACACTGAATTTTCCTTTGTGTAAACAAATAGAATTGCATCAGGTACCCTGTAAAATTCTGTAATTGCCTGAGCTTGTTGCCTCCATACCTGTCTCAGCTCTCACATAGTCTTTCCTTGGCCTCACTCATCTGCCAGTGGTACTTAAATTTTAATCTTCATCATCCAGTTGTAGGATGTAATACAGAGATACTTGGTACAGTTCATGTGAGGGAGAAGACATTATCCCTCATACACTGGGAAGAGAACAGAAATGTGCCTTTTATAGTAGTGGTGGGGAAATATTTCATGCCAAATAATTAGTAGAAGTAAAGTATTATGTTCTAAATATCTACATTCATGCTGTAACAAAAGTCTGTGAGCCTGCAGGTTTTCACCCAGGCACATGAGCCTGGCCATATTTACAAAACAGGCTAATTCATTAATCATTTAAAATTAAGGAAAGAGAGGGGCAGGCAATGGTAATAGCAGCAGACCTTGCCCAAACACAGGATCCTGTTTTCCAAGGTTTTCTGGGCAGATAAGCAAAGTGTGTCTGTGTGGTAGCAGCCTGCAGGGCAGCAAACAGGGATGAGGATTATGTGTTTCCTATTTTCCATTCATGCTTCTTTTTTGAAAGAAAATTCATTTGCATAATGAGTGTCCCTTTCTGTTGATCATCTTGCCCTCCCTTGTTTTATTTTACTTGTGCTTTTTGAGAACACTTCTGTAAATGACTGTCCTTTTTTCCCCTCCCCATGTTTTCTTAAATTTCATCTTTGCTTTTCTTTTCATTTTCCTGCATTCGTGCTAATTGTACATAGCTGCCAAAATGGTGCAGAAAACTGCCTGTAAGTACCAGCTAGGGGCTCCCAAGGTAGTCCTGGTTATTGCAGTAGTTCTAGAATGTAGATATGCTTGTTCCCATTCAACATTACTTTTGCCATTGGAGTCAAAATTTAATGTAATAATGACTTTTGATATTTGCACTAAAATTATCTGCTAGTGAAAAAAGATGCTGTGGAGTAATACTTCTGCTCTTACAGATGTATGTCTGAACTTTGTGGTAAAATCAGTGCAGGGGCCTGATCCTATCAGTGTCTGTCTTGAGACACTTTAGCCTGTCAAAGGCCACACAAAATGTCTCAGTAATCAAGTTTCACACAGCAGGAGTCAGGACAGAAAATATTATCCTTTGCAGTGAATCTAGCAATGCACCAAGACTAAGGTAAATCACACAGGGAATCTCCCTGTCTAATCACAGAGGAAGCTGAAATCAGATGGTTTTTGTGCTAAAACAGAGGAGAGAGTGGGTTAGAGAACCTTGGGGTAGTTCCTCTTTCCTCCTGCTGTCCCTACCTCTTCTGCCCAGACAAAGAGGAGATCACAGGTTCCATTTGTTTGATGCAAGCTTTATTGAGCCAAATTCTTCAGACTTTTAGCTGTGCTTCCTCCCTTCCTACAGCCAAAGAATAAAAGGATTTTTTCTTAAGGAGTGTGGAGCTCACCAGCTTTTTAAATTGTGAATTTCATTCTGTTGAAGCAAAACTGGCAAAGGCCTGATGGTGTTTACACATTATCCACAACCTTAAAAGGGAATATTAGTAATTTTTTGGGCTGGGTTTTGATTGCTACAAGTGGCAGCTGTTTGTCCTGTGTACTTTCAGGCCAAAAAAACCAGCCCTGAGAGAGTGAAGATGCCACTGGTGCTCTTTATGTCCATGGGGGCATTTCACTGATAAAGCCACTCCTTTCAGCTGTGGTGGAGAAGGAGAGATTAGGAAAGTGAATTGAATTAGGAAGAAAAAGTGTGATGTAATAATAGACATACTGCAACTTACCCACATAAAATTTCTATAGCACAGGAGCTGAGGGAAGAAGGAAATGCAGATGTTGTGCTCCCAAATGTGAAATTTCTGAAGTTTTGGCCATTTTTTTGTCTGCAGTTCACTGAACATTTTGATGAATATCTTCTTTCTTGGCACTATTGAGAGCACAACTGCTGAAGAATTTCCTTCTTGGAACATAATCTGGGATGTTCAGTATGCAAAATTTAATTAAGACATTTTAGAGAAATGGAGAGGAACTTACTACAGCAAATACTTTGATTACAGCTAGCTTCAAAGATGAATTTTGGTATTTAAGTCTTGCAGACTCAGAGAAAACAGCCAATGTACATGTACAAATAGATACTCTATCACAAACACAGATGAAAGTTAGTCCTAGAATGAAATAAAAATCAAAAACTTTGATCTCTTTTTCTTTTGCTGAGCTTAGGAAAGTTTGAACCTAGTTGAAACTTGTTGCAATGGCCTATCCCAAACTTACTACTGCCCATTAAAATATATGAAAGAAGTAATGATTTTTATTTCCAGCAGGCTGGGAAATTTAGATATTCCCAAATAAAGATCACTTTGATCCCAGTAAAGCTGGATCTAGGAGAAGCTAAGTCAGAAAAACACTGAAATTTAATGAATTTTTGAAACACTTAGTTTTGTAGAAATCTGTGTGTGCAAGGTAAACTTTAGCAGTTGGCTTTTTTAAAGATGGAATAGCTGTAAGATTTTCAGATTTTCATTGTCAGTCACAGTAAGATAGGTGCTGTAGTGAGAAAAGTCCATAGCTGTAGGTAAAAGTAGCATTTATGGAAAATCTGAATAATAATTCAAAATCTGCATAAGGATTTAACAGGACTTAACAGTTCTAAGGCTTGCAGAGGCTTTTCAGGTACTGTAGCCTTTGTCATGAGATCAAAACTCTTTTCAAGGTGCACTATGATCGGACAAGACAGACTATAAGTACAAAATTAATATTAGCTGTATACATTTAAAGCACTCAAAATACTCTGCATGACAAGTTACTGACCTTCCTTTGTAGGTTAATTTAAGCAGGAAAGGCTTGATGCTCAGCTGATACAAATTGATGTCTCTTTTGGAATCTCTGAGAAGTTGGAAGTTTACCTAACTAGGATTTTGGCTTAAAGACACTGGGCCATATGAAATATTCCACAAAAATATTTTAAATTAGTATTGATCCACATTGTTCTTTTTGTTAATAGCATTAATTAGCTTTGCACACACTGGAATTTTTTACAGAAGTTCCAGGAGTTGCTGGAGGTGCAAAATGGCCCATACAGGGAACATCCCTTGTAGAGAAATGCATGTGAGGAGCATTTGCCTGACTTGGAATGAAATTTGTAATAATTTTCGAGGGAAGACAATCACACCACACAGCCCCCTCCCCATTTGAGGCTGCAGCTTCAGGAGAGAAGCAGAACTGTAACTTTGGCAGAGAACTTCTCCTTCCCTGCAGCAATGAAACCAGGAGGAGGAGAACTCTCTCAGAGCAGGTTGTTTCCTTGAGGGAACCTGAAAGCTGTTGTTCCACAGCTACTTGTCATTATAATTACAAATACTTGGGAAGCTGAAACAGAAAAAAAAAATAAAGGTGGAGGTCACCTTAACAGCCAGATATAAATCTGTATCCAGAATAATTTCTAGCAAAAAAGCTGTGGGTGCTGTGGCTGTATTTCCTACAGGCTAAAACTCTGTTTAGAAAAGTGTATCCCAGCTGGTTGATCAGTTAGAGTGAGCCTATGGATACTGCAGAGCAGCAGGAGTCATTTTGCACCATACCCACCCCAAACCTGTGGGACAGGAAAGACCTGATTGCTTTCCTGTGGCTATTTCGAGGTTTCTGAAAACAGCAAATGGGTTTGTTGGTTTTTTTAATTAATAAGGAAATTTGCAGGAAGAGAATTCAAGCTTATAATTGCTGCAGATCCATGGGACCAGGCTGCCTGGTTCATCTCCAGGATCTCCCACTGAGAAGGGCTGGAAATGCCCTGCTCTGAAATAGAAACCACAGAGTGATGTGGAGTGAGAACTTCCTTACCAGTAAACTGTTGTTAAAGGAAGCAGACCCAGAATTTGGGTGTGAACAGAAAACATTACCAAAAGTGGGAACAGCTGATACCTGACAGACATCCTCTCCCCTGCTCCTGTTTCTCATGTTCTCACTGGGACATAGGCCCAATAGCTCTAACTTGTGCACCATGTCTGATTTATTCACATGTGGTCTCCATTGCTGCTTTTCCAAGCTTCCATCCTCTGCCTTGCTTTTTGAACTAGAGCTGTGTTTGTCTCCGAGAATGCCGATAACCGAGTGCTGTTTAGTGTCAGCTTGCAGAGGGAACTCTGCCCTTTCTCCTGTGATTCCCAGAGCTGTAGGTGGGAGAGCTAAAGCACCTCGACTCCCTGAGGCCTTTTTTGCCCATTTCCTTCTCAGTTGAGGATCTGTTGTGGAAGGGCACGAAACAATCCAACTTTTCTTTTCTCCCGTTTTCTCTCCCGGCGGCCGAACAGGACGAATCCCTTCAGCGCCTGCAGAAGGAATCCGAAATCTTACAGAGAACATATGCACACTACTTTGACCTAACAATTATCAACAATGAGATTGATGAAACCATCAGGCACCTGGAGGAAGCCATCGAGCTCGTGTGTACAGCCTCCCAGTGGGTCCCGGTCTCCTGGGTCTACTAGACCAGGAATGAGAGAATTGAGGAGGAAAAAAACAAAACACAAATCTGTCATTACTGGGAACCACCTCATACATGGAAAACCTCTTCGTTATTGACCTTGTGTCAGCAGGTCTTGGCCCCTAGAGACTACCTAGATGTAGTGTGACCTAAAATATAATTATTGTCATGTCCGAATAGATAGGAGGAGGGAGAAAAAAAGATGAAACACTAATTTAAAGAGACAGTATCTTTTTTTTAATCATTTCTCCTAAACTTTAATAAAATGTATCTTTAAATGTATGTATTATTCAGTCCTTTGGAATGTTATATTTTTGGAAATCATAGCTTTTTATTTCAAGGGCCCCTACAAACTGCACAAAATAGATGCTGCTTTCTATAATCTATTTTAATAGTAATAATAATATGATTCTGTTACCTTAACTTGGGGGTGGAACACTACATTCTTTTTAGAGTCTGATTTTATGGATTGGAATACTTTGCTTTCCTTTATTTATTTGAAGTAATTAGTCTAGTGGTTACGAAACAAATTCATAAATTTTAAAGGCCTTTTTTTTCGCGCTTTTTTTTTTTTTTTCCTCTCCTAGGATAGTATTTTTAAGTACTTTTGTGTAACATCCAGATAATGTGATACTGTCTCTTTGAAGAACTCTGTAAAAGTTTTAGAAATTTGAAATTGGGTCTTGACTCTTAATGCATGTGGACAGTCGCAAGCGTTCATGCCGTTGGTGTATCTGTGTTGATAAAACCTGTAATCTACAGCAAAGTACATTCCGTTCATGGGAACACCTACCCAAGGGAATAAAGCAAAATATTATTCTGACTAAGTTGTAAACCTATGCACATCCCTTGCATTTTGGGCAACTTTATAGAAAAAAAAAAAAAAAAAAAAAGAAAAACTGATTTTTATTAATAATAATCATGTAGTGAAATGTGTTTGTAATTTTGTCTCAATTTAATTTGTTGTAAGGTGGGAGGGGGCAATTACTGGTTTCACCATTTCAGATCTGTGTTGTCTGAGAGTATTAACGTTTTAATTAAGTTGAAGCAAAGAATTGCTGATTTTTAATATGTATGTAATTGTTTAAAGATGCACACATTTTAAAAGAAAATACTGTGCAATGAAGAAACCAGTTTAGACATTGCGATAAACTGACTATTCCAAAAGACTCATCTACAACAGCCCTGTAAATTCCTTTAAAAATGGTAATTGACTCTACAGTCTGACCAATTTTTTTTATTTTAAATATACTTCCTTTTATGTGTTCAACAATTAAATGCTTTTGGGTCCTTCATTTCATCACAGGGAGTTTCAAGAGCAAATCAGTGACTCATGCAGTGAGGAAAAGTGTCTTAAAGTCTGTAAGGGAAGCCTTTGTAGGGACAGAGCCTGCAGTCTGTCCCAGGGGCTCTGCTCCTCCTGGATCAGCACAAGATTCCTTCCACAAAGTTGGAATTAGATCAGAAGTATTGACCTGGCACTTCATTTTCCTTCTCTGCTGGCCATGATTAGCATTTTCTCTGAAAATTGTTAAAGGCAGCAGGTATTGCCACCTCTTCTTAGGTGTCAGAAATACACTGTTCCTTAAAATGATTCCTCCTCAAAGTTTGGTTGGCTGTGCTGTTGTATAGTATGAATTTTAGTGTTTACATTCAAGTGATACAGGATTTTTCCTCCAAGTGGAACTTTCAGCTGGAATTGGTCTGTGAGCAGCTGTTCAGGACCATTGCACGTGCAATCAGAAAAGGGTTCTCAAGGCTGACTCTTTCTCACAGGGATAATTCTGCTGCTAATTTTCTCCTGCCTACTCCTTCTGCAGGTTGGGTGGTGACATCTGTTTACAGTTCTTGTAAAATCCACAGCTGAAGTCTCAGTCTGGCTGTGCCTCCTCCCAGCCAGGGCAGGCAGAGGGGTTTGTTTCCTGCAGCATTCACAGCCTGGCTTGCAGCCCACGGGAGGGAAATTCACCCATCATTTCCCCACCTGCTGAATGCCCTTAATGCCACAGCTGGAATCACAGCTCTGTGGCTGCATCCCAAAACAAGAGCTGTACCCCAGTCCCTTGAGTTTGTAGTTTTGTGGGAATCAATGGATGAGAGAGTCAGTGTGGTTCTCACGTGCTCAAGAGGGAAGTGAGAGAACTGTCAGAGTAATTGTAGGTGCTCATCTGTTCTGGGTTTAGCCCCAGAAGAAGGGAATGGTGCAAACTGTGAACCATTTAGTGAGTAAGAGGTAATTTTTCAAGTGGTTGTGTTGTTTTGTCCTGGGTGAACCATAGCTGGTGTCCTGTGGCAGTGGTGAGTCCACACTGGCTGAGCTCATAGAAGTGAGGTTCATTCACTCTCAGAACTACCTCTTTTCCCAGCAAAGCACAAAGATGGGAAGACCTACTGAAAATCAAGCAGTGGAGTGTTTCTGATGTTAGAAATACAAACTTCTCTGGTGAGCATTGGTGTCTGACTTCAGTGACACGTTTTTCATCTCAAATGTTTATGGCATTAAACAGGTAAAGTAATTTTGATAATTCGAGTATAGTCCATCATTAATGTTTTAACTACACACTTTTGACTCTATTAATGTGAATTTCTTGGAGTTTCTATGTATCCAGCTTGCAAGGAAAGATCTCATGAGTCCCATGAGGGTGCTTCTGCCTTATGTAGATGACAATAAGTAATGATTTGATGTAAATAATACCTTTTCTTTTGTTAAGTGGAACTACCATTCAGTTAATGCTGCATAGTAGAAATATTAACCTGGAGAGCTTTGTTTCTTTTATTCTTGCTGTATAAGCTTTTATCAAGAGACAGAAACTGTAAAGCACATAGTTAGCATCCTGTCTTGCCTCTTTACCCCACTCTGTTTTCCTTGTAGGAACCTTCAGTAGCAAAAGATTAAATTGGAAACCTTGCCTAGGCTTTAAGTCCAGCAGATCCACAGGACACAGTGAGCTCCATGAGCAGATTTCAGCACAGTCCCAGCCAGAGCAAGCCCAGGATTTCTCAGTCTGTCCAATCCTCCCACCCTGCTCAAACCCTTGTGAAGTGTCTCTGTTGTTTGTGTGGTACAGAGGGCAAAAGGCTGCAGAAATTGAGCTGGAAGCTTCACCCGCATAGGGAAGGCTCGTGCAGGTGAAGAGTTGATGTTGCAGGTTTTTTTTGTTTGTTTTTTTTTTTTCAATCTCCAAGTGGAGAAAGGTCCTTCTGGTACTGTAAATATCTCTGCATAATTTAGAGCGCCTCATGGACTTCTCTAAATTTATGCTGAATGTGACCTCAGAAGCAGCCCTGGGATTGGGAAGAAACAAATGTTTCTGTTTGCCCCTTTTATACTTTATTTTTGTACAGGGGCTCATAGATTTGTAAAGAAAACTTGATCTTATCAGTATGCTGCCTCTCAGTCTGACTGATGCCTGTGATTTCAAGGTGTTAAGTTGGTCCAATAAATGTTCATTAACTTCTGCTTCCATTTACCTAATAAAAGTACACTAGGTTACTCAGTGTCTCAGAGTGGTAAGATTATTGCATGAAAATGTAGCCTAGTTTAGACCCCTGGCCACTACCAGGTGGACATTCTTAATCTCATCACTAAAACCAAATTCTTTCATGTGTTTTGGCAGTGGTTTTCTTTTTATATGGTTTGGTCAAGAACAATGCTGTGCCACTCACCTCTAAAAGAAAACATCACTACCTACCTCAGAAACTTCCTAAAGAAGGTTACTCAGTTGGTTTTGAAAAGACAACGTAGAAGATGAGGTATTGCAACCTGAGCAACACTGGGCTGGTATGTATACTCCAAAAACTGGGCACTAGAGCCACTAGGAAAAGTTCATGCACAGACTGACCAGTATTTGTTCCATTTTTTATTTCTTTCTATAAGGAAATAATTTCAGAGTTCTGTTACTTAAAGAAATACTTGGAAATGCTGCCAGAGCTTCCAGGGGTGCTGTGCAAATCTGCACTGAAATCCTAGATGCAAACAGTTCTGGCCCCATTCTCTTCCACTGCAGATAGTATTCAACAACTTTAATGAAGGCTGTTAGAACTCAATTTCAGGCTTTCAAATACTTTGTAGAAAAGGATTTTTGAAAACTACAGAAAAATATATATATTTCCTGACTATAGTAAAGAGTTACCTGGTTTTGTAAGCTAAATTAACAGAGGATGAACCAAAGCAGGCACCATAAAAAGCCTTTTTTTATGTAAAGCATATTCATTTCCTTAATAAACCTCTCTCAGACTAATTTCTTCTCTACCTTTAATGAGCTCAGAGATATTCATAACTCTTACCAAGGGACCTGCACATTGTGTCAAACAGTCACATATAAATCAAAATGTCTGCACAACAGGAAACACATCACTGACCAACAGAAGAGAAGTAACTTCTGAATTACTCTGCCTTGTGTCCACACCGTGGGAACAACTGCACAAGCTTGGGGTAGAAACTATTTTCACTAATGCTACACAAAAAAATACAAAGCCACTTCCCACATTTAAATGTTTACAGTATTTTGGGGTTTGCTTTTGCTTGTTGATATGTAAGTGCACCTATAGTAATTTTTACTTTCTTCCATTTAAGTGATTTTTAACAATCTCCTGCTCTAATAATGTAAAAGCTGGACTGAAGCAACTACAAAAAGCTTCTTGACTCCTTACAATTCAGCCTCAGTTAAGCCTCTTTCCCAGACCTATACAAGAATAAATAATTAATTCTTACCTCAGAAATACATTTCTCATTTAAGATTTTGGGCAGAAAGTTGATGATTTCTCATGTAATCTTTCCAAGCAAAAATAGTGGGAGGGGGAGTGTTTATGCATTTCCCTGCATCCTGCTGAATCTCTTAGCAACTGCCATGGAACAATCAAGACCATTAAATCTGGCCTCATCTCTGTGTTCTGATTAAAATTGAGCTTGAGCCTGCATTTGTGTTGTGGAAGATGACTGAACCAGTAGTTGTATGCCTGAAAGAATTTGTATTAATTATTAGCAAAGTAATACTTGCAAATTTTCCCTTAGCAGCCATATCTTGTTTTAGAGTCTGTAAAATGGAAACACCCACGAGGAAAGGTGGGATTTGTTTATTTGTAAGTGTAGCCCATCTCAAATTTGGAACATGTGTTTATGTTTCTCCATTGTTGGCCATCCAGGTGGAGCCCTCAGCATTCTTCCCAAAATGTAAATAGATGCAGAACAGCAGAATTGCCTCATTCTTGGTTCTATTATTGTGTAACTGCATGGGGAACAGGTGGCATCACTCATAAAACTTGATTTTAAAGTGCATTTTCCTACCAGTCAGAAAATGTGGTTTATCCCTCAGCATTACTTGGTATCCTTCATTTAAAAGGTCTCTGAAGGTTCATGTCCATCTTAAGCAAAGGAAACCCTCTGTGATCCATGGCACACACTGCAATGGTCTGGAATTCCAGTTTCCAGCAAGGAAAAGATGTTCCTGCCCTCTAAGGCAGAGCTCTGAAACCCAAGCACAGCAAGATCTTACAATGACATTTCACAACCAGCCTCCATAACTGAATCCAGGGCTGTTTTAGCACATGGACTGGGAAAATGATGTGGTGAGGCTCTTTGGCTGGAGCTGCCACAGCTACAGATGGACACCAGGAAAGAAACAGAGCAGGCAAAGAAAGGCAGAAGAGAAAGGAGGACACAAAGAGCACTGAGCTGAGAAGGTGGCACTCTGAAAACCAAAGTGGAACCTACTGAAAAGGAATGGGACAGAAATCAAGAATTCTGAACCTTTTATTTACTATCCAAATACAATTTCCTGCCTTGATCACAAACCTCCTGATAACAACAGCCATCCAGCATGGTTTTCAGAAGGTACTTGGTTCTGGATGGATGTTGGGGGCTGCAGTCACAAAAAAACACAGAATGGTGTTTTTCCTCATTCTGGATATTCCAACATCCTCAGGAGAGGAAGCAGCAGGAAGAAAAGGGCAGCTTGTGTTCACCCTTCAGAGGGAAGCTGGGGTTGGGGAAAAAGTCTCTGTTCCCTGTAGCTGTTCCTCAGTAATGTGAAGGCTGATCCCAGACCCCCAGGGGTCACATTAAGGGTTCCTTCATGCAATGATCACTCAGTATTGAAGAGCAATATGAATTAAAACCATACAAAAAGTTGGGTTTATTTTGTGATTGTTATAGATAAGGTTTTGTGGGGGTTTTTTTGAGGAGTGTTATGCTACTGTAAGTCAAATACAGACTTGTTCAGCAGGTATTAAAATTTCACCCCAAAATTTTAAAAAATATACAGCACTTTACTTCTTCTACCAAAACTGACTAACTACAGCAAAAAATAAATCCAAAACCAATCCACAAACACAATAAAGCTCAGCAAGAAAAGTCTACAAGAAGGACGGGGAAGGCAAGAAGTTTTGCCTTTGCTTTGACGGAAGTAAGCAGAAACTATTCTCATATGTGACTGGTCATTCAGAATTGCTCAAAGCAGTGAAGGACTGTGAACAAAGCATAACATGACATATTTCTCTAGATTTAAAAATTTAGATATAAAGCCTTCATATTAAATTTTGCATAGAAATTTAGATCAGGCAAATGGGAGAGAAAGAGCTTTTTCAGTCAATATATTAAATCAACCTAGTAAAATATAAATTCAGTTTTTTAATAGCTGCAGGTAGAAAAAGAAATGAAGTGGCAAATTCTCAGAGTGTAACAAAGCATCTTTGATGCAAGTAAATAATTAGACAATCAGAAAATTTGTAAATTGTATAGAATCATAGACTCATTGAAGGTAGAAAAGACCCATAAGAATATTGAGTCCAAACTTGGACATCATTGTATCAAATAAACCATTGCTCTGAGTGCCAGGTCCAGTTGTTCCTGAGCACCTCCAGAGGTGGTGACCCTACCACCTCCCTGGGCAGCCATCCCAATGCTTCACCATCCCTTCAGTGAAGAAATTGCTCCTGATAACCAGCCTGAGCCTTGGTGCAGTTAACATCCTTTTAAAAATAGTATTTACAACAGCTTTACTGCTGGCTGCTCTCTTTGGGTCTGGCCAAGCCATGTATGTTGCTGCTTTTTCAAAAGTTGAGTAGGTATGACCTGCTGTTTTATTTTTATTATCTCAAAGTCACTGTCTTTGTTTTACTTGCTATGACAAACGTCTTTAAAAAAAAGATAGGATACTGAATTATATAAAAGTGTTTGGGGGTAGAATGTCCAGCATTCCAGTTACTTTTCCCATAAAGAAAAACAGTTTTTTCCTGGCATTAATATGCATATTAACTGTGGTTGAAAGTGAGGCAGCAAGGCAGTGGTAAAATATGGGGTACATATGCTCATCTTTTCATGCAGCTTCACTCATGCCTCATTTACTGTGTGGTGTTTCTGTTGACTTTCAACATATCTGCAGTTTTCAAGAGATACCTAATCTTACTGTGAAAAAACTGAATATTCTGAACAGGTGCCAAGCAATTTTAACTAACACTGCCTGCAGGTAGGTCACATTTCAAAACCTGACATGGCAATAGCTCCAGGTGTTCTCTTGGTAACTTGCAGATACACATTAGAGCAATTCAGAGCTACCAACCTCAACATGCCACAGCTTCCACTAGGAGATGAGGCAACCCATGATGAGCACATTTAGGGAAATACCTGGAAAAATCAAGGGTCTGTAGCATGTACATGAAACCTTTAGATGGTTTTCCTAAATTCATTTAAAAAACACTGTTTAGATCAAAGTTCTGAAGACAATTCAAGTGCACACAGTCCTGCAAACCCTGCTCAGCTGCCATTGCTTGGACCAAGTTGGTTGCACTGGATGATATTAAGACCTGACTTCCAACCTAAATGACTCTGTAATAAAAACCAGAATTATCAATTGGGAGTATTTTAATTGGAATTAAAATTTATTTAAATGTGAGTAAAAATTGCTGCTTTTTGTCAAGGATGAAGAAGAGCCATTTGTGGCAGTGGGCTAATCCATTAAATGAATTTTCAGATCGCTTCAACAGAGTTTTCTGCTTTGCATCTGTATGAGAGTTTCCTTAAATGAGTTCAGAGCAAGGGTTGAAATTACAGGAGCACTCGTCTCTTAACTAACATAATTGTGCAGTGAGAGATGGATTAATTGTTGTATTGAGTATTTTATTAGTAAGCAGTAAATATTACAGGTTACAGCAATGTTAGAGCACATACTGCTGAATGCTGAAGAATCCACCCCAGGCTTATGCAGAAATTAACTTTTTAAAACTGTCATTTTTCACTACATGCAACAATTTTGGTGTCTAAACATCTTACTCTGCCTAACAGCCATTTTTGTTTACTAGGATGGATGTAACAAAAGAAACAAATCTGTGTCAAAACCACAACCCAGTAAAGATTATTGGATAATAAATCAGTAAAGATTTATGTCTTTACCCTGTAGGTGAAAGAAGACAAATTCCTCAAGGTTGTTTTCTTTTTATTATGAAAACTTTGAAAACTTTTTTTCATTTATTTTTAGGGTAAAAAATGCAGACAAGTAAACTTTATAATGGATAAAAAATTTGTCTCTGAAATGTGCAAGTTACTG